>NC_133203.1:25523525-25528525 GCF_958299795.1 Porites lutea
ACTCCTGCTTTGTTTCATCGTTCACAAAGACCTCACTTCGTTTCTTAAAAATCGAGGGTTCAATCACTAGCTTAATGTTGACGTTAATAACAAGAAAATAATAAACATTGTTAAACTGACTACTTTGTTGTGTGGTTGATCTACTCCGAAAGGGCTGATAGTATAGTGGTTTAGTATCCCTGCTTGTCACGCAGGTGGCCCGGGTTCGATCCCGGTCAGCCCGTTCTTTCTAAATCTTGTGGCGATAGCAAGGTTTGGAAAGACTTGTTTATTTTTGGTTTCAAAACGTTTTTACCCAAGATTCGGTACTGCGCATGCGTTCTGTGCAGAGACAGAATTCCTGTCCCACAAGTGTGAGTGGTGACCTTTATCCACATATATAAGTTCACCTTTACATATTCATAAGTAACTAAGTTCCGAGTCCTCTCCGAGCGAGTCCGCCATCTTGAATTTTTGATTACCTAACCCTAACCCTAATCCCAAGGGGCTAGGGCTTATTAGCATTTTAACCCTAACCTTAACCCTAACCCTAACCTTAACCCTAACCCTAATCCCAAGGGGCTAGGGCTTATTAGCATTTTAACCCTAACCTTACCCCTAACCCTAACCCTAAGAACAATAGAACAATAGCCCTTACCCTAACCCTAACAATAGCCTGAAACAATAGCGGCGGCGGCATCCTTTGATACCCGAAGTGACCACCTTTACTACTCAAGTCTGATAGTTCAGTTCCATGGCATCAAGAACATGGTGCCACAGCTGTTGATGCTTTCAGTATTACCTGGCCGACTTTCCGCCAAAGAAAAAGGTAACCAAAACGTGTCCTAAGCCGTCTTCGCCATCTCCGTACGGTTTTATTTGCAGTCACTCGTAAGAAAGGCACTGATGTTATAAAGACTCCTTCTACTCACTGCGCCGCCTTATTAACGTCTGTTGGCTCGGATCTCAATGACGGAATAAAAACAAAACAGCGCTGTCACCTACTTAGGCAGCAGAATGAAGTGAAATGCCCATAGTAACTTAGTAGACGTCATGGATGGAGTCTTTCTTTCAAAAGAACCTTTTTCAAATAATGAATATCTGATTTTTGGTGCAAACTTGAGTCGATGTAGATTTTCTTGCCCGTTGGCAAACTAACCAAAGCAACTTTTCCACTGGCTTATGAAGCCAAAGAAGGACGTCTTACCTTCTCGTTTTATGTGATAAAAAGGTTCACGCAAAAATTTGTAAACGTTAATCAAAAAATGAAAAATAAAAGGGTGTTGGAATCTTATTATAATCTTTTTTACTACTAGTTATCATCTTCGGCCGGACTTACTCTTCTCCGAAGCCACCCTTCTTGTATGAAGGGTGTTTTGAATTTTGTTAACACCGATGCAATCGATAGTCAGCTCTGTTAAAGCTCTTTAGAAAGCTAAACTCCGGTGGTGAACAGGTTTCCAAAACGTTAGTTGTGCTTAATTATTGACTTAAACCTACTCTATCATGTCAAAAAATAGATTTTCTTTCAAAGACATGAACTTTTAACACTAACAAAATGAGACATGCTATAATTCTTCGAAAAAACTGGGTCCTGCTTAAGTCAAATCGGCGTCCCCAATATTGCTTGTAATCAAACTGATAAAATACAATTTAATTTCCTTTTAGTGATGTTGGAAAGATTGTCGACCCTTTATTTTTTTGCGGCACGATTTTAAGTGGGTACCATGGTCACACATGTACAAGATGATTCTTAAGTCAAAAAAGCTGACAAACATTGTTTTAAAGAATAATAAAAAGAATGGTAAAAGAGGGTCAAAAACGAAATTCACCCCGTGCAGATTCACCTGATCGGGATTCGGGATCGCCACCTTATAACAGTAGTATCCGTAATAAAGAGGTTACGTTTATATGAAATTACTCTCTGCAGGGGCCGAGATTTCGTGTCCGTTGTCCGTATTAGAGAGAGTCGGTATTATGTTTTTTTTTTAAAGAAAATATATGAGAATTTTCTCGGGACATTGGAAACTGTCCGTAATAGAGAGGAGTCCGTATTAGAGAGGTGTCCGTACCGAGAGGTTCGACTGTATTCTTTTCTACCACTAATATCATGTGAAAGGTTTGAATCCAGGAGTCATTTCAAAAGTAGGTTGAGTTTCTTCGTCCGAGGAAACGTAGTCCTGAGTAGAACTGTTGTTGTTGACATTAGCAGACCCAGTTTAAAATAACATTTTCTGCTCTTCGAGCCTCATTCTGGTCTAAAAATAATGGCCCGGGCCTCTCCCCTCGATCCGCCACTGTACTCTCTAGGTTGGGTCCCGCGGCATACAATATCACTTGTCGTAAAACTTAACGAAGACTTTAATTTCCTTTTATGCTGTGCTATTGATGTTGGAGAGAGTGTGAACCTTTTTACGTCACGGTTTTGAGTACAAGGTCACGAATGTACAAGATGATTCTTAAGTTATAACAACAAATTAACTAATAATGAAGTTTTAAAGAATAACAATGAATGGTAAAAGAGGGTCAATAACGAGATTCTAGTCAACACGCGCAACGAAAAGCATTTCCAATAAAAAAAGGAGTTTAGGAAATGTGTGTTACAAGGTTTACTGAGCCTAAGAACTCGCAACATTTCAATGTGAATAAAACAAATAGTGATTAAAAAATGCATTTTATGAAAATAGAGAAGAAAGCTTTGTAACGAGCTCAAATGTTTGACTAGTTGTTGTGAGAGGAAGCACAACGTTCAACAGACTATTCATTTCTATCACCAATTATCATCCTCGGGCCTTATTCTTTTCTGAAGCCACCCTTCTTGGTGTATGAAGGTTTCACTTAAATTTATTCTTAGCTTACAGAAAACTAAACACCGGTGGTAAATAGGATCCCACGTCACCGTTACGTGGGGCTAAAAAGAACATTCATGCACCAAAGCAACAAATAAACTGAAATATGAACTTTAAAGAATAATAATTACAATGAATAGTAAAAGAGAGTCAAAAACGAGATTCTACAAACCACGCACAACGAAAAGCCTTTCCAAATATTGTGAGAGAGGTTAATGATAATGATTGTCAATGAACAAAAATGGTTGTTTTGAAAATGGAGAAGACGCCTCTGTAAGGAGCTTGGACGTGCGAGTAGTTGTTGTCTAACTAAGGAGAAACGACGTTCAAAAGTTTTTTTTTTGAATACAAATGAATACACCATTTAAAAAAAAACGATTGATATTTATTTTTCTTAATGATCTTCTTTCATTAATCACTTTTCGTCTTCCTGCAACAAGAACAACAACAAATCCGTTATCAACTTCTCTGCTGTACGATATAGTTAAAAAGGAGTTTTGGTGATCGAAGTATTTAAGTACAAGTGAAACCTCGATTTAACATGCAATGAAGGGACTGGGGAAATGTGTTAGTTAAATGGAAGGTTTGCTATATCAAACAGCTCTATATAACGAATGCTTGGGAAATGTTATATCGTTAAGCGAAGATGAGGTTATAAGGTGTGTATGACTGTGTATATAAACACTTGGATAGTTTGCCAGACACGAGTTCACAGATCTTTGATCTCTTTCTCTATCTCTTGGGCACGTTCTAGCCATTTCTAATACTTTATCCCCTGAAGGACATCTGTGGGCAATTATTGATCAAACCTTTTAATTTCTAAGGCTTAATGTTAGGCAAATAAAATGAACTGTTTGTAAAACTTTAACTTCCAATAATTAAATCTTTTCTAATGGTTTAAAGTAAACTATTCTCAAAACAGAGAATGCTTTCAGATCATAGCTGTGTAAATCAAACTGAAACAGTGCATGGACCCTTTCGTTTCCTGTTTTTACCCTCACCTTCTGTAAAGAATATGTGTGAAAATCTTTGATCATGAATCGGTATATTTCAAAGAGCTACACAATGACCAAGAATACTATAATTTGACCAACAATATACAGAGGGGGTGGAGCTGTATTGTCAACTATTACTAGAAAATATATCTTATTTGAGGGAGGTGGTTAATAGAGGGATGGCTTTTATTCGAGGAAATAAAATATTTTGTATCATCTTACAATAGAACACTTTGATTTCCACTTTAAGGTCAAATCCACAGGGCTAAACTTTCAAGGTTTCCATATTTGTATATAAATGTATGGTTCAGCTACATGTAAGTAAGACTTGCCAAAAAACTTATGAATTACTCAACTTGTTCAGATCTTAAGTGATATTTATATAACCACAAGTATTTGTTATTTTTGCATTCCCTAATACACCTTGTCTGTCTGCCCCCTCCCAAAATTGTTGCATAAACTTTGCTTTCAGTATCTCTTGCAGAATGCAAAATGGTGAATACTGCTCTTCAACAGACATCTTTCTATCATAATGAAACGATTCTGTTCATTGAATTCTCATTAACGTATTGTCTTAAAAGTTAAATGACTAGAACGCCCAAGAGCAACGTGATCAAACCTTTTAAATTAAAAGTAAAAGAGAAATAGCGAAGAAAATCAAATCTTTGCTTATATTTTAGAATAAAATATTCTCGAAACTGAGAGTGGTTTGATCTGAGCTGCTTTAAAATCGAACTGAATCACTGCATGAAACTTTTTGTTTCATGTTCTTATCTATGTATGCAATATGTGTGAAAATATTCCTTATGAATCTATGTTTTTTAAAGAGCTACACAAACAAGAAGACTATTGACCAACCACGATACATACAGAGCGGGGGCAGCTGTAGTGCCAACTATTGATAGATAAAGTATGAAAGAGTGCTGCCATATATTTGTTTGTTATGGTCTACAGTTAAAGGTTGCTTTTTGATTTCCGTAAACGGAAATCGGCTCATCCTTGGTGTAAGAACCTGTTAAACTCACAAGTGACGTAAAACAGAGAAAACAAAGAAGTCAACAAAAAAGAACGTAAAAAAACAAAAGGTGCGAAACAAAGAAAAAGTTCACAGGTTCTTACACCGAGGTAAACCCCGGAAATAGACAGATTAAATGCCAAAGCGCTTCATGCATATGCA
>NC_133203.1:25533525-25601025 GCF_958299795.1 Porites lutea
AAGCATAGTGTGACAAATCAACTAGAGCTGGCAGTTCCGTCAACAGACTAAAGATCACCAAGCCGGCCCAAATACCCTGCAACACCACGCCTAAATGAGTGTTAATCATGACTAAAAGCGAACTTCATGTGGTAGACAGTTCCAGCTATCCACAATTCTGTTAAAATATGAATTTTTAATACTGGTAGTCCTAGCAAATGTTTTCCTTGGTTTCAAGCAGTTAAAACTCCAAAAGGTATAATGATCGTCTGGACAATAAAAATTTAGAAAACTTCTAAAATCTACTTTAAAATATCCATTGAAAACTTTGTATTAAAAGTGACCTCAGCTGTAAAGATTAAGTTTCTGTAAACAAGATTCATAATTACTGTCAGATTTTAAAATTAACTTTGTGGCTCTCCTTTGCACACATTCAATAAAGCAATGTTCCTCTTGGTGTGAGATAACCAAACCATCAAGCTGTATTTGATTACAAGTTGTAATTTTTCGCTATTTCTCTTTGACTTTTTACACACATTCCATTTTATTAGCTGTCAAGTAAGCCTACACAATGTAAGAAATTAAAATGTTTGACCATTTCACACTTGCACATTCTAGTCTGTTATAAAAAAACTTTATAAAGGTGAACATCTGTGAGCAGGAAATATGACAGCACAGAATTTAAGGGGCCACCCGAGACCATGATACTTTGCGCACTTCTGTTGTTATTGTTATCTGGGAAATCTTCCGTCGCACAAACACTTGTGTAAAGGTCAAATCTGTCAGCATGAAAAATGGACAAAAGTTTTATAAATATCACGGATGCAGATTTTGGACAACAGCTGGTTAATCAATATGGCTCTCCCTAGCTCCTAAAAGAAGCAGTGATGATCCGCGACTGAAACAAACAGAGTGGTAAGTTTCGGAGTAATAATTTAATGTTTGGTCAGCTGTTTCAAATGGTTTGTACATGTAAGTTGCAGTGCTTATCAATTTGTTTTTGTTGTCAGACCTGTCAGTGCAAGAACACATGTAGTCAAGAAGTGACAGACACTGTGGACATGCTTGCATAGATGCTTAGAAAGCTGCGTCTGTGGAAGCACTGCCAAACTGTTTTAAAACAACAAATCTGCACCAGTCAAGTCCTCCCTTGAAACAAGACCACAACTCCCAAGCACCAGCAGTGCGTTTGAATGGCATCAGCTGGCTCCCGAAAGGGAAATTGAAAGTGTCCAGGTTATTTTTTTGAATGTTTTCACTCTAATTGCTAGTACTGCTGAAACTATACTGGTCCTGTGTATTTATAAATTCCATAATCTATTTCACTTCATGTTCAAATGTGAGGTTTACGTAGCGGCTTAAGCACATACATGTACATTTTACTTCTACTTTTTGACTGTTATCCTTGTGGAAATTTTTTTAAAGTAATTTTGCCTTGAAGCGATTTATCATATGGCTTCCATAAGCCAAGACATTTGATTACTGCACTGTTGATTTTATAAGATATTTTTTGCTGAATGTTGTTCTGAACTAGCCTGTGATCCGCAGACATATTTCTGGTCCTCGCTTCTCTCCCTTCGAAAAATAACATCTGCGAACTTGAGTGACAAAACGATTTCTGTGACATCAAACCGTTTTGATGTTCACCAATAAGATGAAAGGATAGAATGCAGCTGGAGTGACTCCTCATGACCTTGCACTGGCATGCCTTTGATTTTGGTGAGAGTTAGCAAATACCCTTTGGAATTTGAATTTCACGACTATAACAAGGTTTCCTGTGACGTTGAATGCTGACTTCTCTGTGAAGCAACGACTTCTAAAGTGACGTGGGCCTTTGGTTTTGCTTTATAAAAAACAGTAGTACAAACTGTATGTGACATAAACAAAACCTGGACAGAATAATCCCTACAGCAAATGGAAAATAACATAGCTCAATGACATCACGCCCAGACCTGCGGACACCTAAAAAGTACCTGAAATGGTCATTTCTATTGTTTTCAACCTGTATTAAACGGACACTTGTAATTAAATTCCACCACCCAACATGCCAGACACCGGAAATGCGAAAGATTGCCACCCACAAATTTTCTTTTTTTACCTTAAAAAACGTGACTTGATGAACTTATTTTATTAGTTTCACAGTACAGTATTGTTTTCTATTTCGTTTTGTTTGCATAGAGCTTGTTTCACTCATCCAATTTCTTCAAATTTTGAGTTGCAATCTATGTTAATGGTACTTAGATCAACTGGTCCACTTAAATAAAGAAATTAATGCAGACGTATACCATCATAGTCTCTGGGAGTGTTCTTAACGTTTCCACTGTTCATTTAAATGGCATTTGACACCTCATATGACGTTATCTATTGAAACCTGTATTAGGCAGACACCCTGTATTAAGCGGACACTACAGCATTCCCCGAGGGTGTCCGCTTAATACAGGTTTTACTGTATGTCTCATTCAGCCACTGTCTTGATGCACGGGAAAGCTGGAGAAACCTCCCCCAAGGGTGCATTGTGGAGACAAGACACTCTGGAAAAGCAAATGCAGATTAAGTTCGTGGAGGAGGTTACTGTAAGCAGTAATGAGCCAATGTCTTTTGATCTTTCAAAGGATAAAGTTTGCAGTTTTAAATATTACAATGAGAAGCTATATGATGACCTCATGGTCTTTATTACTGGAATTAAAGAAAAGGGGGGAAGTACCAGCTGCTATCTGTAGACAAGAGGTGGAAGAAGCTCTGAAAGACTTAAAGAATTCAGTTCTCCATTACAAGTATGTTGGAAATGTACTTCTTGTATGTAGTAAAATGATAGCTGATGTCTGTAGTTGTTTATAACTGCGCAAGTCTAATGTCTGGGCTGTAAGAACAGTTAATTGAAAGTTTTTCACTGCCCTAAAATTAATCTGTGTTTTGTTCTTTATTTGTCTAACTAAAGCAACTCATTTGGTTATTTTGTTATGACATAAAAAATCTTAAAGAAATCATTTTTTGATAATTATTGTAGGCTGGAAACAGACAACATTGATCTGACAGTCCAGGCCAGGCATCAATCCAGCAGCCACACAAACTAGTCCTTGCACTGGACTGATACTTATGCTGTCAAAAACAGAGTTAAGATTGATGGCAGTTTAGAGAGGTCAGTCACAGAAGAATATACAAGATCTTGAGATGGCAGAAATACCTCCAGGCGCAGAAGTTCAAGAACAATTAAAAGAAAGTTTGGTGTTGTTAGTGGTGCGGGTTAGTACAAAATACTGCCCTGCTTATGAAGAATTTTCTGTAGCAGTTGAACATCGCCTCCATCACCAGTATTCAGCGGCAATGGCAAGGAAATCTGAACAGGTACTGATACAGTGTATGTGGGTTGTCCTAGCTCTTTATTAAGTTCTTATTCTTATTTCGAGAAATATTATTAGGCTCTAAAAAGCGTCACATTCAAACCATTCACCAAAGTCAGGTAGCATGTTCCAGGGGTTTGGATAGTAGAGGGTGGCATGCTGTTTTTTCTGCTCCAATCTCTTTAGGCCAGCCCCATGATATGCATGTCTGGAACACCAAAGTGGAGGCTTATGTATTTCGTTTAGAGGGCATAAGGATGCTAATACGAGAGATTTTCTGTAGCACTCTAGACATACCCTTATGATGTGAGCTTTCATTTGGTAAGACACAATGTAGCAAAATGTTTATGTAATCTCATCCTTATAGTGTGATTATTAAGAGTCAAATGAATTGTTTTTCCTATTTTCAGTCTCTTCTTGGTTTAGAATTTTTAAATTCCAATAAGTGTGGGGACATGGCTGATATATTGAAGTCATTCCATGACCAGTATGTTCCCATTAAAGATGGAGAAGTGCTTTACAAAACTGTCATGCATGGTGATCAGCTTACGCAAGAAAGAGCCAGAAACGTTCAGTGGACATACAACAATGGGGAGACTTCAGCAGAGCGCCTTGAAGGCCTGGAACCAACCTTTTGAGGGTTTTACCTGAAGATGTGCCTCTTTGAGGTGAGATGCTACTTCAGTGTCTCTAGTCATAATTACAAGACTGTTATTTTGTTAATTGAATTGGATGACTGGCAAGACTAAAATGAAGCAGATTAGTCAAGTTTGTAATTTCTTCTATAGCTTCTAATAATATCGATAATATTTAGGCTTAACCTTTCAATTTTGTGCAGATAATACAGTGATTTTATTGGCAGTAAATAAAAGGTACAATACAGGAATTTTTGATTCTCAAGGCTGAATATCACATATTTAAACAGATTTACCTATTAAAAATATTTTTCAAGGGTGGGGAAGAAAATCTTTGTCAAAGAATAGTCTGCTGGTGAAAGGGGGAGTTCATTTGCAGTGATGAATTGAACAGAAAGTAGCAATGCAAAAAAAGGTCCATCCGTTGATTGCAAGGCATTCAAAGATTTCTTCAATTCAGAAACCACTGGTCACTTTTAGCAGCATGGCTAGACTTTACTGGAATGGAAAGCATAGAGGGTATGTCCTTGCATGTCCTAGGAGTTGTTTTACTTAAGCATGATGTTGTGCTAGTTACCCTCTAGACTTTAAGGGAAAATGAAGATTCTCTTGGGCATGCTGAATACTGAATCATTCAAGCTCGAAAGTTAGACTTAGTCTTAAGACTACCTGTCTTTCACTTCAAATAGACAAGGCTATTATTATTCCATTATTATTATGTCTGAACGCTATTGAAATTAATAATTTCTCATCTCAAACTTCTCATGTACTTTTGCAGACACAGCACAAGGCAATTGCAAATCATTCTTCTATTATTATTTGTAAACAAGACCTTATCTTCAGTTAAACTCCTTACTAAGTCGCTTGGAGTTAGCCTTGTTTAAGTCCCTCTGAGATCATTGGAAACTTAAGAAGGGCCTGTTCTACCATATAAAAATATGTTGTGTATGTAAATTATAAAAAAAAATTACATAATGGAAAAAATTATTTAGTGAAGAAATGACACAAAGTTGTAAAGAGGAAGTCAACTTTAAACATTGGTCTTCCTTTAAGCTAAATAAAACTGATTTCAAAAAATTAAGGGTGTTTCTAACATTGTGCCATTTCTTAATATGTTAAATTTATGTCTATCATATTTAAGTTCTCTATTGCTATGTTTAGGCATGAACATGAAAAGCATCCCAACTCAGACATGCCGGCAGCTGACCCTTGTGTCTCAGAAGAGCCCGAGACTGAAGACAAAGAAGATCATAAGCATAACTACCACTGCGCTAGAATGGCTTATGGTTTTCTTATCACACATCTGGATGATTCAGTCGAAGAGGGAGATGCAGGAAGGCTTTTAGATTTTCTAACGTTTGCACTTCTTCTTCGTCACTGTCACCACAGGGTGAAATATGCATATGTGGTGTTACTGTTCTTAGCAAAGATTTATGCAATTTTACCCAAGGGCATTGCTTTAAAAGTGCTACTTAATAGATTTTTTAACAACCTTGGGAAGGTTGGAGGCAACATCCCTTTAGATCTCCAGATGGAGAATGTAAATGAACTTTTGAAGATTGCACTGTCTTAGGCAGTTAGGGTCAAACGTCTGTGAAAAGGGTGCCCAGAGAGTTGCAAAGTCCCTTCAAGTAATTGAAGAAAGCATTGTGAATGTTGACAAAGACTGCAATAGAAAGTCAAGGTCAGGTTACCACAGTGATAAATGCCTTGATGAGACTATCATCACCATCACAAAAGATCTCCACAAGGAGCAGGTATTCACCATCCAGCTGGGGAGGCACTACAGCTTCTTTAAGAAATTTCACACGAATCTTCTACATAAGTTAGACTATTGCGAATTTTTTATCTGGGGCTATTATCTTTTCAAAGCGTGGCAAACTATGTATTTTACTTAATCAGGGAGCAAGTGACCAGTAATAATAGATTGAACAAGGTAATGAGAGATAAGATACCAGAAATTTATTTCGCATGAAATCCAGGTTTGTAAATAAACAATGTCACTTCCTTACAAAGTTTAAATAAGAATTTCTAGCGCTTTTAAGTAACTGGCAAAAAAGGTTAATTTAAGTCATCAGCTAGGATAATTATTACAAAGTTCATTGCCTTTTAAATGCATTACAGTAGTGGAGAATTGAGTGAACTATTTTGAGAAGATTAGATAAAAAGGTGCCATCTCCACTACACTTTTATATCTGGGTGCCAGGGACTAGCTTTATATTTACAGGCCAAGAGATTGCCAGGTTATTTCCAAACCCTTTAACACTTACCCTTTATTCTACTTTTTCTCTTAAGCCGCAAGTACTAGGAAGACCTTAGCACTAGTCATTTGAAGACCCGTGAGTCGGTTGTATATCTTTAAATACAAAAATGTAAACCTTTTTTTTTGAGCTCTTTGAATTGACAAACAAAACCATTGTAGTAAAAGTCAGGTCATGAGAAGAAATACTTTACGCTGCTGAATAGTAACCTTGACAACATTATAATATGTACAGAAAGTTTTCAATGTTTAGTTGGCCAAAGACAAGACAATAGCCTGTTCCAGGCGTTCAGACAGTGGGGAGTGATGTGAAGTAAGGAACGTGACGAAAAGTAGAGGGAGAATAAGTGCCCTGTGAAGGAGGGTAAAGGGATGGAGAGAGGGTGCTTACTCATGGGAGGGAGTTAATTAATTCAAAAAACAATAGACAAACTGGAATTCAAAACACCAATTCTAATTCTTGAAGTTGATGGTAATCTTCAAATTTTTCTTCCATCAATTCATCCATTTCTGACAGACCCTGAGAAGTTGTTGACAAAAGAAAATAATCCTCTGCCTGGCAAACCTCATGATTTATTAAATTTAGTTGGTCCATTTGTCCTTCTGACATCCCCCTATTGTACATATAAAGCAAGAGAACATTTTTACAACCACTCGTAAAGTGAAGGAAAAAAGACAATTTAAATGAAATGGTGAGATTCACGTACAGCCCCATACATTTATTGCATGGTTCAAGCATTATTTCTTGCGAATAAATCAAAATTTCTTTGAACAAAAATTAATATTATGTATACATAATCTTACTAAAAACCTAATGTAAGACTTCCAGATAATAGAGAGCGGGAGAAGTATTCATGTGTTTGTAATCTTTAGCTACGGCTTTAAAACTTGATTTCAGGTTGTAACTGACAACAAATTTTGATTAAAGTGACAAACAAATACTGCTCGTTTCGATAGAAAGCCGTTTCAATACAGATCATGTACGCAAACAATGAAAATGCACAACAATTGAAGGGAAAATTTACCATTCGGTGATTGAGTGAACCTCGTTAATAGCGATAGCTGCAACTTGCTTTCCAAGCTTTCCTTCCTGGCGTTCTTTTGTCCATTCCTTAGACAAACACGATTCTGGACTTCTGTATACAATTTCACAGCTTCCACTTTTAACAGCTTCATCCATATATTCGCCTATCATTGCTTCCGCTACTCCGATATGTTCAAATGTTACAGTTGGTCTTTCGTGATGGCAATCAATGGAGTTACCACAACAATCGTAAATGGCTTTCCCTCCTGTCTTCTTTCCAACGCACGCTTTATTCGAGGAAAAAGCTGGAAAATAAGACTTTTTCCAAAGCCAGTCGGTAAAATTGCGAAGACATCGATCCTGTCGACTAGGTGGGTCAAACAGTTTCTTTGCTCTTCGCGTATGGCCTCCACGTTTAGAAAGTCACTCAGCACTGTGTTTATTGTGAATTTGAATGCTGTGTGACGGGACAAAGCGCCTGTCATTACCGCCATATCGCATTTCGCTCTGAGATCGAAGACGCTCCAGTGTTGACACATTCTGTCAAAGTCGACCAATCAGAGGGTATACCAGGATCTGGTATACCGGAACACATTTTTGTTAAGAATTCTTACAGGCGTTCCTGCACCACTGTCCCCAGTTCCCCCTCTACTTTTCATCTCTTTCTTTACTTTGCACCGCTCCCGACTATCTGAACGCCTGGATTAGGCTAAGTGAGACTTGTCCGTGAAACATATCCTGCCTCGAATTGGGAATACATGGGCTTTAGAAGACATCAGCCCCCTTGACTCCTTGAAAGAGCCCAGATAGATGTCGTAACTTCTAACGAGAAGCATTTAAGGAAAGAAATACTAGCCAGGATAGCTTTTTGCATCATTTAAGCGATCTCTTAAAGCACACATAGCTTGAAATGTAGGGCTTGTAAATTCTGTAAATAGCTTAAGTTTTAGATGGTGCTTTTAGCGTTTTGTAGACCTATTTATAGTAAGTATTTTAATAGTAGTAATGTATAGGTTGCTCTTTTACATTTTTTTAAAATTTGCATACACATACACTTATTAATGAGAACTTTGGTGCTCCTGGGTGTTATGTGTCTAAATAAAGGATTTGATTTGATTTGTAAAATGCAGGTGCAGTTGAAAATATTTTTTTTGCTACAGTATTACACAACTCTCACTCAAACCTCTAAATAAAAAATTGAAGAACAAAGTGGATGTTCAAGTTGTTTTCTTGGTTCATTCATAACTGAGAATGATATTGATGTGAAGTATATATGAAATAATTCATGATATTGTTATATGTAAGTGTATTCCAACAATCATAGTTACAGTGTTCTCACCAGGATTGTGTCGTGGGGAGTCCCAGGACTCCCTCTGTTGAGAAATAGGCGCCCTTTAGGATCATTAGGGGGGACAAAGTTACTCCAAATGATCTGTTACATGAAATACTTACCTGATCCAATAATTATGTCGGATGGGGTGTTTACGATTATTTTGATAATCATGCATGCACCAATCTTCGCACTGTATGTGGGACCAACAAAAGTTAAGGAAATAGTTACAGTGTTACAGTGTTCTCACCAGGATTGTGTCGTGGGGAGTCCCAGGACTCCCTCTGTTGAGAAATAGGCGCCCTTTAGGATCATTAGGGGGGACAAAGTTACTCCAAATGATCTGTTACATGAAATACTTACCTGATCCAATAATTATGTCGGATGAGGTGTTTACGATTATTTTGATAATCATGCATACACCAATCTTCGCACTGTATGTGGGACCAACAAAAGTTAAGGAAATAAAATTAAAGACCTTGAATCACTTGATATTATGTTTCTTTATTCATTTAACCTAGCAAAATGCTGGGGTGTTAGATTGACCATTAAAACTACTGAACACACCTCCTTAACTGTGGGGACGGGTATTCTTAGAGTTATCTCTATAGAGTTACCGTAAAATTCCAAAAGCCCTCGGGCATATATTTTTCAAAGGCCCTCTTTGAGGGGCTTATTTTTGGAGGGGCTTATATTCGGAGGGGCTTATCTACGGAGGGAAATTGCGTTTCAAAATCAATTGGGCTAGCCTTATAGTTGAAAGTAAATTTACCGTTTTTGCTTTGTTTTACTTTGTATTTGAGGGCAATTTTCCAAGTACAAGCCGTCAGGATTTTGGACTTCCAGGATTTTGACCTTCCAAAATCTTGAATTCAGGATTTTGGCCGTCCAAAATCTTGAATTCAGGATTTTGACCTTCCAAAATCTATAATAATATAATTCAGGATTTTGGAAGTGGTCAACTCTAACTCTTAAGGTGGCTCAACTGGATTTTTTTGGGGGGATACCTCCCAAGTTTGAGCATTAACTACGTCGACATGAGTAAAGATATGGGAAAAAGATTACCACAACTGTATTATATAAAGATGAAAATTTCTTATGATCTGGGTTTTATTGCAATCGGAGTCGCTATGGCAATGTAATGACGCCATTGCGCTTTTTATTTATCTTTTTGTTTCTCTGTAGCAGGAGTTTTTTGAAGAAATCGCTTAAGGGAGTATGTACCTACCATAATTGTCTCCATTATGGCAAAGTTTAAACAAATTCTATGAGAGCGTTTTCGAAATATTTTAACACGCAGTTTTAACAATCATAAAAACAGTGAAATAGCATGCTATCCACACAATTCGCTAATATTTTAAGAAAATGATAAGCTTTGGAAACGCGGCTTCATCCCATAGTGGTTTGATTCCATTGAAAACTGCATGCAAAAAAAGAGCGGAATTGCTCTGGGCGATCGCGAGCAAGAAGTATTTTATTAACTTGCATTCAGCTGCTTTTGTTACAGGTTTTGAACGTAATTTGGTCCGTGCCTACAAATTTCGCATTTTTCAAAAAATCGCTCGATTATTGTTTTTATTAATTCGACAATCTCGCGATCAATCGTCAATAAATATTCCCTGCAAGTTTCAAGAACATTGAAAGCAGGGAGGGCTTTCAAATTGGGCCTCAAATATAGCCAATTTTTCCCCCAGATTTTGTGTTTACAAGTGAGCGTCCTCATTATTCACAAGCATTGTTTTCAAGTTTCATATACACATGCACATTTAGCAAAAAGATAGAATTTGCATCGAAAAGGACCGTCGCTTAAATCTCCGGAATATGCTAATTACCGGGTAAAGAGATTATAGTGATACATTATAACATCAGAGCAATTCTTTGTAACAGTTTCTGTGATGTTATAACCGGAGTAAGACAATAAAGTATTGTATCCTACACGATGAGCGGTGACGTTCACCGTTTCGGCTCTCACTGCTGTCGGTGACACAAGCCAATTATTAGCATATTCCGGATATTTCTTCGGAAAGTAATCGAGAGTTCTTTTTGATGTAAATTTATATCTTTTGCTAGTTGTGCACGTGCATATGAAAACAACGGCAGTGAATTAAGAGGACGCTCACTTATAAACACAAAATCTGGGGGAAACATTGGCTATATTTGAGGTCCCATTTTTGAAAGCCTTCCCTGTTTTCAGTGTTCTTGAAACTTGCAGGGAATATTTATTAACGATTGATCTCGAGATTGTCGAATTTATAAAAAAATTTATCGAGCTGTTTTTTGAAAAATGCGAAATTTGTAGGCATGGACCAAATTACGTTCAAAACCTGTAACAAAAGCAGCTGAATGCAAGTTAATAAAATACTTCTTGCTCGCGATCGCCCAAAGCAATTGCGCTCTTTTTTTGTATGCAGTTTTCAATGGAATCAAACCACTATGGGATGAAGCCGCGTTTCCAAAGCTTATCATTTTCTTAAAATATTAGCGAATTGTGTGGATAGCATGCTATTTCACTGTTTTTATGACTGTTAAAACTGCGTGTCAAAATTTTTCGAAAACGCTCTCATAGAATTTGTTTAAACTTTGCCATAATGGAGACAATTATGGTAGGTACATACTCCTTTAAGCGATTTCTTCAAAAAACTCCTGCTACAGAGAAACACAAAGATAAATAAAAAGCGTAATGGCGTCATTACGTTGCCATGGCGACTCCCATTGCAATAAAACCCAGATCATAAGAAATTTTCATCTTAATATAATACAGTTGTGGTAATCTTTTACCCATATCTTTACTCATGCCGACGTAGTTAATGCTCAAACTTGGGAGGTATGACCCCAGAAAAATCCAGTCGAGCCACCTTAATGTCATAGCTCTATTGTTAGTCGACCTCCTTAACTTTAGACATTCTAAAGTCCATTTGACTCGTAGCATGCTCCTGCACCCTAATGAGTGCATCTTCATGGCTTTTTATGCGGCATCTTAGATCTTCTTGCAGGAATCCCGCAAGGCCACAACCTGGTGAGAACACTGTAGTTATATGAAAATTGTAGTGGTGGTAATAACCGTTATTAAAATGTTACACAATACTTCTACAATACCCTGAATTTTTTAACGTGAAATACTTTCTGTACAATTTTACGCTCATGATAAAGATTTAAAACAGCCAGTGCTCAAAGAAGCAGAAGTATACTCTGCCCATTGTTTTATTTGCGATCAATGTCTGCCAAAAAAACAGAAAGCACCTGACAACTATTTACATAAGTATAGCCTGAGGACAAAAAATACTAGGAATACAATAACAATACAATAACAACAGTATTATTTACATTAAACATGGTTCCATTCCCATCACATTATTCAGTACAGTGACAAAAGTCATTCCAAATGGGCTCCATCCACTGTGCAATAGCCTCACCCTGTAACTTGTGCAGCCTGACAGCAAATCAATCACAAATTAGCCAATAAAATGATGTCGTTTATCAGGGCAAATACCTATCATTTCACTCTGTGGGTAAATGAGAAAAGTATAATGAAATTGGATTAAGGTGTTGTCATTGCTTTGTTTTAAAATCACAGTAGCTGGGTATCAAAATAATAGCAAGTGACGATCAATACCCACCCATTCTTATTGACAACACTGAAAGCCTATTCTTGTCATTAGGAGAGTCACTACAAAAAATGTTCTCTAAAAATAAATCTCTCAATTTTCCTCTATCATGATGGAAAGTTACTAGAGTAAACAATAACATAAACTAACTGCATGACAATGAACTTACAGGACTCAATTTGGATGTCAATTTGTACAACTTGTGCCAAAGAATGGAAGAGATACTCAAGGAGACTTGGATTTTGCTCTAGCATTGGGAAATAAAAGGGAAAATAAAGTAAAATAGCTGTTAACACATTGGCAATAATTGTCCGTACTGAAGATGAGGTGGCCGTTATTTGTCCCAAAACACAACTTATTGAGCTCCATTCTCCATTTTGTAATGTCTTACAGAATCCTCTCGCATTTTTAATTTATTAACAACCTGCCAAGGCTATTGTTATTAACATTTTCCGTATTATAATCCCCTTGAGGAATCTTTGTACTGGTTAGAACCCAATAGTCTCTTCACGAATTTTATATATTGGTGTTACTACCTTAAACCCTGTGAGATTCTGTCAATGTTGAACTGAAACTTGGCTTGAATGATACACGTACATGTAGCTTGTGAGAAACTTCATCTAAATACCAAAACACTTAACAACATCAATAGAAAGTGCTTTTGCAATAGCAACTGTTGAGAGTAGGCACTGACGTTTGAGAGTTCTAATCAGGGCGATAATCATACTAGAAGCATCAGTGACTAAGTCAACAATTTTAAAGTCTTTGTTGCAGTGGTGCCACCTGTCCCTCTTGCCCACTACCCCTTGTCCACTACTACAAGTGTATATCTAAATAGTGTCCATGAGAGTATAGACACAGTATTTGGTATGTGTTCTGATGAGTCGTTTCGTCCATCCCTAGCTAGGACCAGGTCTTTACGTCTTTGCATGCCCTGCAATGTCTCCCACATCTCTTTCATTTTCTCCCACAATTCCTTTATAACTGCAGCTACACAAGTGGATTGAATTAGGAAAAATGTGCTTTCAGATATAAAAGCAACATTTAAGAACTTCATTAGCAATTGATGCTTGCAAAAGTTATTGCCTGTAACAATAACTAAAGCTGTCTAAAGAATAGTTGAAGGATAAACCTTTTGGCCTCTTTCTACAGTAAGAATGCTGGAGGATTCCCACAACCCACAATGGCCCTCTGACCACTTTCAGTTGATAACTAAAACTCCTCCTTCAGTTTAAGTGTTAACCACTGAGCAATGCCCAGTGCAACCCTTTTCTTGGCAATTTCTCTCAAACAATTTAATAATCTGCTTTACTTCTGAGACAATTCTCTCATTGTTGTAATAGGAAATAAAGTCATTTAGTACATTGTCAACTTCATGAGTAGTCTACAAAATAGGGGTTCTATGTCTGGTCTGGTAGATCGTGTGGATCCACCGATGGATTAATGTCATTGATAATAATAGGTCAATAGAGCCTGGGTTATGATGTGTCAGAGACGTAATTAAACCGCCAATTTTGCAAATACGTTTTTGTATGGCTTTTGTGTGTAGAAAGATCGATTCACGCAGAATGGATTTTAACTTCTATAGGACAACGGTGGGTGCATTTGAGTTTTTCTTTATACCTTTGTGACCTTCCATGCGATAATGTGCACTGACGGCTTTCCGTTTACAAGCCGTTTGTGGACTGTTTGAACGACTTGGTCACCCGTTCGTTCGTGGAAACATCAATATCAACTTGTTTGAGCGGTTTTGTTGATCCTTAGCTTGAAAGCGAGCACAAACTGGAACTCGACCAAACAGTTTTATTCAAAAACAAATCAACCTACAAGAACGTCACCAAAACAGTAGTAGGCAAAGGGGTACTTCTAGCTAGCAGGTTTGCTTGGGATTCCAAATCTAACTGTGGCAATGTTTCCTTGGTCTTTACCAAGTGTCTTCTATTTGTCCTGAACTCAGTTCCTTGGAGATCTACCTCGTGGGAGTGAGGTGCTACTTAATTCACAACTGATCCCTTTCTCCACAACTTCTCATTGTCTGTTGACAACAGTTTCATACCCACTGTCTCCAGGACAAAGCTCAAGTAGCCTTTTTGTCCCTTTGTTGTAAACCAGTACTTGCTTTATCTTCCTTTCCATGGCCTTGCCTTTAGTCCCCTCCATGATCTTTTGCTGTAACAAAGTTCCAGCTGTAGGTGTGGCTGGCGACGACCCAAACAAACAAACAAGAAACGAAACTTCGAGGGGTGTGTCGCAGCAGGTTAGATTAGGGACTATTTTACGGGTCGGCAAAACAAGAAAACCACGGAAAACCAAAGGTGACGGTTAACGGTGATTTAATTCCAAATTCCGAAGACCAAAGGCTATAGACCAAAGATTGGAAAATCTCTATCAATTTGGCGAAAAGGCGATACTAAGACAAATAACGCGTAATCAACAAACTAAAGCTTGAAAACGGTAATAAAGCGATTCTATAACGATTAGGTCGATAACAAGACGGTAAAATCTACTTAAAGGCTACATAAACTGACATTAGACAATAATTCCATAAATCTGATCTTAATCCTTGTACTATAAAGCAAAAGTGTGGGCGTTGCTCTAACAGGCGTTCAAATCCGCTTTTCGCTCATGAAACAATTATAAATCAATTAAACTTAAATCTGTATACTTGTACAGTAACATTCGCGTACTTTTACCCACTGGCTAAAGAACGAAACTAAACAAAAGAAGTCACTTACATATCGGTCCCGCTTGTACCAAAGGTTAAGACGAAACCACAAAAACCATGTCACGACGCGAATCCTACTTGACTTTTCCTGACCAAAAGGACGCTAACGCGCGCTTTTATACCCGCGTGGGGACACCGAAATATCTCATTACAAAACCAATAGAAATTCAGGTAAACATTGTAACTACGCTAGTAACTAGGATCAAAGCATGAAAATCACGAAATCAATGAAAAGGTATTGTTCTTATGTCTTGTCCTTTACGTGGCTGCCCTAAAATAATCATATTATTTCACTAAATCAACTAAATAATCAACTTTAATGTTCATATAATCATGTTTTCTTTTCAAAGTTCAGTTCAATGTTCAATACTTAGTTCTTAACTTGCATCAGCCGTACCAGCTTGTGGATTGGTCGGTCAAAGTACCGTAACTGACCAGTTCTCTTTCCCTTGGAATCGAGGCAGCTATCCGCAAGAGCTACCTGGACTTTACGTATTTGCCCATCTGCACTAGAGTAAACAGCTGATGCACGTGCTAACGGCCAAGCATCACGAGGGAGGCTCTCATCCTTCACGATTACAACATCATCCACTTGAAAATCTCTGCTTGGGCATGTCCATTTCCGACATTCTTGCAAACTAAGCAGAACTCTTTTCTCCAACATGACCAAAACTCGTTCGTTAAATGTTGGACTCGCCTCCAACGCTTTCTGCAACGTACGTCTGCTGGCTGAAAGATACCTGGTGGAGCAAGAACAATTTTTGACGTTATCGTTAGCAGCTGGTTCGGGGTCAAAGGACTTGGAGAATCTGGGTCTGAAATCTGGTTTACTGTCAAGGGTCGGCTGTTAACAATCGCTTCTGCGTCACACATCAGAGTCCTAAGAGACTCGTTGTCTAATTGTCGCCCATTATTGTTTAAAAGCGATGAGAGAACGCTCCAAACGGTTCTTATTTGGCGTTCCCACACACCTTCTATGTGACTCGCTACTGGGACATTCATTTTGAAGGAAAACCAATCGCACGACTCTTCTAATAGCTTTGCTTTAATTCTTTCTTGGTCCATTTCACTTAACGCTTGTTAAAAAAGTTGGTTCCCTGGTCACTTCTTAGCTGGCGGATGGGTCCTCGCAGACTGATAAATCGTATAAGGGTGTTGATAAATGAATCTGTGTCGAGGGAGTTAGATGTTTCAAGGTGTATAGCCCTCGAAGTGAACAAAACACCATAACGGCTCAGCTCCTTCCGGCCATCTTTAACGATAAAGGGACCAAAATAGTCGACAGCGCAGTAGGTAAAGGGAGGGGCAGCCTCTAAACGGTCTTCTAGGAGGTCTGACATTCTTTGTTCTTGAACTGCTCCACGTAGTTTCTTGCACTTGACACACGACGAGATTATGCTGCTGACTACAACTGAACCAGTTCTGCAGGGTTCTGTTTTGATTCGACATGGTTCCACTGTTCAACTGAAGTGGTATTTTGAATTTCTTGAACTCTGTTAGCCACGAATACATGAAATCGCCTACTTTCATTGCTTATGTATCCAAGGACCACTTTGCTATCTGTCCAAAAGTACTCTTGATCAATGTGATAACTCAATTCCCGACGCAACTGCTGGCTAATCCTCACAGAACAAACAGCGGCAGTGAGTTCCAGTCTCGATACGGTTACAGGTTTGAGGGGGGCAACTTTCAATTTTCCCATGACTAACGTGCAGTGGATCCTTTGCTGCTCATCAGTCATTCTCACGTAACTACACTGACCGTAGCCTTTTACGTTTGCGTCTGAGAAGTGGTGGAGTTCAGTGCGCGTAACAGGACCGAAGATCAAAGCGACATAACGCCTGAAGTATTGACTTCCCGTCTAACAAGAGCGGAGCAACGAAGCCAAGTGGGTCAAAAATTGAACTTATCGTAAAAAAGTATTCCTCTTCTAGTGCAGGGCTTGTCCCGTAAGATGATGTTAAACTGAAAGCAGTCAGACTCAATACACCACTGCACACCAAGAGCACGTTCTAAGGGAAGCGAATCGAGGTCCAAATCGAGCTCTTTAACGCCATCTGCTTGATCTGACTCTGGTTTTCTTCGGATGACGTCTTTACTCTTCGACATGAAATGAAGGTTGAAACCTCCACTCTTGCACATTTGCTTCACATCTGAAATGAGCGTTACAGCTTCATCGATTTGAACCCGGGCCAGCTGCAACTATAAGCACTAACTAAAAAGATTCTAAAAATCAATTTTGTAATAAACGTTAAGTAGAAATGGGAAAAATTGACTGTATTTACTTTAGGTAACACTAATTTTAAAACGAAATTAACTATCTTCGTATCAGAATTTGTCTGGAGAAATTGAGCTAAAAGTCAAAATTGCAAAAATTCGCCGACACAGCTCGCGCTGAAGGGATGCGTGAGCAATTTTACCACAGTTCTTTGAACTACTGTTAAGAATGAACATAAACAAAATAATAAACAGAGAAGCTATTTTTTTAAACATTTATTTGAAAACCCAAATGTTTCTGTACTGCAATGAAATTCGCTTTACAATTCCAGCATCATGTCTCCGTAACTCAACTAAAATTTTTAATTGATGCAATGAAAACTACACAACAAAGCTGTCTCGAATCTGAGCGTGTTTCCTAAAACATTTGCTTGAATTTAACATCAGCTCTACTAAAAAGTCAATAACACTGGTAATTGATAAATTCCAATTTCAAAACAGGCTTTGTCTTCTATAAAAGCGCACAAAATGTGCCTTAAATCTCGGGCTTCAAAATCCTCAGAAAAATTTGTTCGCTCGGTTTTTCGTCTGCCGATGCTAGCCGCAAAGAAAACAGTGATAAATTCATCCAGGGGAAATTTGTTGCTTGATCTTTTGACTTTTTTCTTGAAAACAACAATGGAGTATTTTCACTTTTCACTTGTACATTTCATTGGTGCATTTAACCGACAGGAGAGGACATTTGCTGAATTTGCCTCAATTTTACCTCGAAGTTTCTTGGCGTGCACCCACGGGTAAATGGTAGATGGCGCACTGACCGATCAGAGCCCGTGCTTTACTTTTGTTATAATGTAACGCGTTGTGGCAAGATTTACGTCATTACTGTTTGCCATGAGGACATCTACGGTCACTACTGCATACAAAAAAGTATCAGTGATCACTTCCACCCACATTAAATATTATGTTTTTATTTCCTGTTCTCTAGGATAAACTCAAACATGATTTCTTCCATTGGGAATTTTTTTCATTTGTTTGAAACCGTGTCACATCGCTTTTATCCCATCAGTCTTTAAGCTCGTGCAAAGTCGGCAGACATAGTGAATAAGGGCTACTCCAAAGCAAATTGAATTACCAGTGGTTTGGTGAATTTTGATCCTCATATGTTAACTCACCACAGGGGGCCAACACAATCTGTGTAACCAACGTAATTTTATAGTAAATGTACTGTATCAACCATTTGCTTCATCTGTAGCGGTATATCGCTAAATATTTGCATGAAATCTAAATAAATGTTGTGTTACCTTACCTGTGGTAAACTGTCGTCCTTTTACCTGGGAGTGGTATTTCAAGCGATTTTGAAGGATTTTGAGTTCCCTGTTTACCCTTGCTCTTAATGTACAATAGAAGGACGAGAGTGGAATCAATTTTTTGAATGGCTTCAGTACCAGAGTGATTTCCCCCCAGCTGTTTTCAGTGTCATCACACAACGCTCCTGCACAATCGGCTGCTTAGAACTGAACCACATTCCTTTCCAGCGGTTAGCCTGTTAGAATTCAGCTCCCATTTTCTAGAATGTGTTTGTGCTATGTTTGCGGTACAGTGACTCCTCCAATCACAGCTTCGCTTTTATCGGTGCCCCATGTGTGAATCACATAACAATCGAAATCGTTGCGTTGAAAAAGCAATCAACTAGAGACTGTTGTCATATGAGATAAGTAGCAGCAGTAAGCAAGTCGAGCAAATGTGATGTACAACATGGATGTGCTTAGGGATGGACCGTTATTTTTTCTACGGGGGAGGGTTGGAAAATTCTCAAACGGTTTTTTATATGCACACAAAACGTCTATGTAGCAGACTACCAGAAAAGAGGAAGACTAAAATCCCACAGTTCTTGAACAGTCAAAATGCTTAGCAAGGTTCACGCGTGCCAGGCAGAAGCCATCCTTCTGATTGCCAAAATTTGATGTTAAACAATAACTGAATTAAAGAAGACTTGGTAAGCGATTGTTGTGTAATGACATCCAATCAAAAAGAGGCAATCGGTGGGACGGTTTCTGGCGGGCACGTGTGAATCTTCCTACTCATGTTGACCGTTTAAAAACTGTGGGAGTGAATTTTCCTCTTTTCTGGTAGTCTGCTGCATAGACGAGGCAAGTGCATATAAAAAAAGTGTTTGCATGTGAAAATTTCGAGGGCTAGCTCCGGGCCTTTTGGATGGATTTTAGATCGCAAGATAAGACAAGAAGGGTAAATCTTTCGACCTTTTTACTGCGAAGTTTGAAAGTGTAGTGATGCGGTTTAATGAGAGAAAATTGCTCCAGCGCTGAAGTCGTTCAAAAATTGATTCCACCCTTGTCCTTTGTATTATATATGTTGTGGTTCAATTTGATCCATGATTTAATTTTTATTTAATATCCTACAAAATCGCTCAAAATGGCGCTTCTGAGGCAAAAGGACGACAGTTTACTGAAGGAAAGGTAACACAACGTTTATTTGGCTTTTATGCATGCCAATGGAGCACATGGTAAATACAGTACATTTAGCATAAAATTACATCGGTTACACAACAGTTTGTGTAGGCCAGCTGTACTCACCCTTCTTGTTTTGAATTTTGTTTGCTCTAGTTAAATATTTTTCCTTCTTTCCTTATCCTAAATAGCCTCTGTACTTGGGATTACAAAATGTACGTTTATATCACTTTCTTTTAACTGTGCAACATACTTCGATTTTTTTTCTTTGAATAATTTAATGATTTGGCTCCGAGTTTCTTTGCTTTTTTCACACAAAACTATTCTCTTATAACCTGCGACCATATACAATACTTGTCAAATTTCTTTGAAATGTTAGACTGCTCACCCCCGCTCAAACAACTTATTTAACCTTTCCTCGCCTGTACTTCTCTCCGTCAACATAATGTGACACTGCTGTACATTTCTTTTGATAGGTTGTATCGGACTATTACATTTTTGATCAGAGGATGGTTCCAGTTCGATCAAGCTCTCCTAGTACCCATGTGCTTGAGCGGTTATTAGCTGAACCAGAGGTGAGCTGTTTACTTAAAGCACTTCAGTTCCTATGTATATGGGAAGCAAACGTGACATGAAGCATCACAGAAGATTTTGTATGGAAAAGAAAACTTTTCAACCTTGCATCCTAGTTCATTTTGGAGAACTGACACCATCTTCTGGTTGTTTGAATAAGCCGTATTTCTCAATGTTTTGAAAAACGTAATAAGCACCATGTCTCAACTAAGCCCCTTCTCTATTAAACCCCCTCAAATGTGCTTGAAATAAATAAGCCCCCTGGAAGATTTATTGTATAGATTTAGTCAGGGATACAAGCGAAGCTTCCCTTCATATACTTCTAATAAAAGTTTTTAAACTTTTAAGTTAATAACTTAAAGCCATGACAAGAGAGTCAAAGAAATATTTAAATTCTTACTTAACATTTGCAAAATATTTATGGTGGGATCTAAAAGATTGTAGATGAATGGATCACCGTATTATATTATTGCATATTATGTAATATGCAATATTTTTATTATACTATTATATTACTATTACTGCATATCATTAATCCTAAAAAACAAACCGGCTAAAATATTTTCCAAACGAAACAGAGAACAGTTGATTGAAATGTTAAATTTAGAAGGCAAAACTATAGCCTGTGTACAGACCCCCCTCTGCTCAGAAGAAAAAAAAACAGAGAAGGGGCTAATCATGTATGGAGGCCATGTGATTTTTCCGGGAATGTGTGGAAAATGATTTGATTGGTGGTTATTTGTAGATCACGACACCATGTAAGTGAAAGACTTTGATTGCTTTATGACCTGTAATCAAAACATAGAAGTCAATCAGAAAATCATCTCCTTCATGGACAACCACATGCACGTAGCTTTTTAGATCCAGGGATAAATAAAAGAAACGAAAAATTAATGTTTATTGAAGGTTCTTTAGCCATACTAAAAAGCTTTAGGAATCAAAGAGGTTGGTCAAAGAAAAACAGGTCCTAAACAGCATCCAAGATCAAATCCTGTCACCAACACCTACAGAAACATAAACCACAGGAAATAATAACTCAATGTGCATGAGACACACCAGCTTCATGACCTCTAAATGTAAGAACCAAAGGCAAAAATGAGATTTGTTCAGTATGAATAATGTAGGCGCTATAAAGAAGGAAAACCTGTGTTGCTCAAGCAAACGTTAATGTCACATTTCACACTATCATGAGTTTACGAGTCGCCCTGTCTGACCTGTCAACACTTTATTTCAAACTAATAACTTTCTGCATCCAGTGGGAAGGCTTGCATAATATCATGGATCTTTTCTTTCAATAAGGCCTTGGACGAACATTTTTCTTGCTCAGTAATACAACAGTTAAGTAATTTTTCATTTGAACCACAAACAATCGATGAATTAGGTAACATAATTTTTAAATCATTTAGCATTGACAACGCTCCTGGACATGATAATATATCCATGAAAATAATTCATCATTCTCTTCAAAATATTGTTCAACCCCTTGTATCTATAATTAACCTTTCGTTGTCTACTGATGTGTTTCCTTAATCTCTCAAAATCGCTAAAGTAATTCCGGTTGTTGAGGCAGATGATCCAACACTTTTTAGTAACTACAGGCCAATATCAATTCCTCCAGCTTTTTCTAAACCTTTTGACAAAGTCATGTTCAACGGACTGACTGAATTCTTGAACTTGCATAATGTCTTATACTCGAAACAATTTGGATTCGGTAATAATCATTCTACTGCACTAGCTTTAATCGATTTAATTAGTAACATATCTTCAGCTATCGACAAAAATGAATCAACTTTAGGCATATTCTTAGATCTATCTAAAGCGTTTGATACCATTTATCATAAAATATTGTGCCACAAACTGTAACACTATTGGTATTCGGGACACTGCTTTATCGTGGAACAAAAGCCGTCTTGAGAACACGACTCAATTTGTCCAGTTTGGGTCCTGTCAATCTTACTATAGGAAAATTTCCTGTGGTGTGCCACAGGGATCAATCCTTGGGCCTCTTCTGTTCTTTATTTACATAAACGATCTTCCTGATGTCTCTAGCCTGACTCTATCTTTGCTGTTTGCTGTTAATACAAATATATTTTGTTCCCATAGGAATACCGACCACCTTGTTTCCATTGCTAACCTGACAGGGTGTCCAGTTCCTATTTTTTCCTGTTTTTTGAGCAATTCCTATTTTCTCCTATTTTTAAACTAAAACCTCCTATTTTTCCTATTTTTTAGTTAGTCAAGCCAAAATTTGCAACAATATTGAAAAAGGAATTATAGTTGTATTGTGTTTTACAGTGAGATTTATCATAAAGCAATCGATGTTCCAATGTTAGCAAAAATAATAGTTACATTTGTTCTTTCCATGACCTCTATTGCCCATTAGAGTTCTGTTAACAAATTTGCTATAATTATTGTTACTTTTTGTATAATTTTCTAGTGCACCCACATGTACATGTATTGTATGTAATGTTATAGTTCTCATGACTATTGAGTAATGTTGTGCATAGCCCTGGCTGAAACTGCATTTCAGTCTCTGTACACCTCATAATTATTGTGAAGTCTTGCTCCCTTTTATGTTCATCTTTGAAACTGAAAACATGATCAAGTTGCCCTTTCACAGCACAGATCAGATAAATCATCCAAATAATCAGCTTCTTGTTTAAAGAACCAATCACTAGCTGGATTCTGTATGCTATGTGAAAAGAACAGACTCAAGTTTAGTTTACGGCACTAGCTCTCTTGGGGAGCTCTTGTTAACAGCTATTCTCGGTTGACGTCACAGTACTTGCCAAATATGGATGTCCGCCATATTTGTGTATAGTTCTCGCGTTTTAGTGGCTTTTTTGCAGACTCGGGATGGGTTTATCCCCCAAAAACGAGAGGGAAGAAATAGAGAAGTTCTTCAGCAAGATTCCGGTGCTTTCTGAGTATGCCACAGTCTTGGAAAGCCATGTTAAGCTGCGATACGTCAAGAAAATTTGTGTAGTCGGTATTGACCCTTTCAAAATCCCATGTGAGCAGTTCAATACGGAATGTTTGTTACCAATCGAACAATCTGATTTATTTGGCTACCTAGTTCTGCTGACCAGTTACTACACAAAGGACCAGTCTAAGAATTACAAGAGTCTAGAAGTATACAATCAAGTTGTATCAGGGTTTGTGGCTTTGGTGAGCGAAAAGATAATTTCCGGAAAGTATGTTGTTGCAGCTAAAGTGAGTCATTCACAATGAATGAACGATCCACTCGTCAACGTTTCGCTTATAACTGAGAACGAAGGTGAAATAATTTCTGCTCACTGTTCAGGTTATAAAGCCAGGCTCGTTGAATCATGCTCGCATGTCGCCAGCACCATAATATATATCGAATGCTGGGCACATGTCAACGGAAAGATGGCATGCACACAACTGAAATGCTCATGGCTCCTGCCAACTTACGTGAATGAGGTAACCTATGAGAGAGTTAAGGATATTGACTTTACCTCTGCGAAAAAGCGGAAGGAAACCTTGACATGAAAATTGACTCCCTCGATCAAAACAAAGCGACTTTGCGTGAAACTCAACCTTGTGAAGCACAGACCGCTGTTCATTCGCAGCTGGCCTCAACCGAGGAGATGGAAAAATTTTATGAAGCACTTCATCTGTTGTGCTGAGTTTAATCGACCCATATGCTGAAAACTTTGTGGTTAAAAGTCGGAATGTGCCAGTCCTATCAGATCTTTATGACACGAGCTATGTAGAACTTGATTATCCAGGGTTGTTGCAGAAGTGTGCGGATGTCAAAATTATGTTGTCAGATGAGTACATTAAAATTGTTGAACAGGACACAAGAGATCAAGCTAAGGGCCCCGGATTTTTTAGGCACAGAGCAGGTTGAATCGGAGCCTCTGTAAGTGGTGCAGTCTATCACAGCAATGTAGCACAACCTTTGCAGTCACTAATAAAGTCAGTTTGTTATCCGCATCTGTATAAAGTGAACACCAAGGCAATTAAACACGGCTGTAAATATGAAAAAAGCCATGTCAACTTTCAAGTAACAAGATGTGGGCTGTTTATTAACAAGCAGTACCCATTCGTGCATGCCACACCTGACTTCGTAACATCTTGTGATTGTTGTGGGTTGGGGTGTGGCGAAGTAAAATGTCCCATTGTATTCCAGATGGTGGCTTTGACAAATACGTTTAGAAGAAGAGCTCATGTTTGGAAAAAGTCAATGGAACCTTTAAGTTAAAAAAGACAAACAATTATTACTTCCAAGTGCAGCAGCAGTTGTTTACTCTGCCAGAGAGAAAGTTTAATGACTTTGTTGTCTGTGCAATTGACTCTGGTAAAAATGCACACCTAGTAATTGAGAGAATTTATCCTGACCTGGAGCATTCAAAGAGAGTCTTGCCAAAACTTCAAGAATTTTGGAGAATTTGCTTTCTCCCAGAAATCCTGGGCAGATGGTTAACAAGGAGGTGTGATGTGCCTACAAGTGTTCCCGATGACCAAGGTATTTGCTTTTGTAGAGGCCAAAACAGTAATCATTGTGGTATCATCCAGTAATGTAGAATGCCCGTTCGGAAAGTTCCACACCTCATGTTTATCTCTCAGAGAGGTGCCTACACTGAAAACTTGGTACTGCCCACACTGCTGTAGGCTACCTCAGTTCAAGCAAAGCTAAAAGTCAACAGAAGGCAAGCAAGCATCTGCTGTGACTCATGCTGCCATGCTGGGTAGCATCATTTGCATTTGTAAAACTCAGGCAACAGCAGCTGACAGACTACTGGAGTGCCATAGTATAGTATAGTATTATTTATGTCCATTTAGGTTTTTTGATAGCTAGAATGGGCATGGTCTCTGTAATGCTAGCCTTGGCTGATTACATTAAGTTTAAATTTATAAATGATACTTTTGTAACAGTCATTACCCGCAAAGTAGCTAATAAAAGCTGGAACAATCCAAATTCTCATTTCAGTTGCTGTTGTATTTGCTTGTGAAACAAAGGAAGAATGTCTCATCAGATCAGGAGTCACTTAGGGCCTTATTCCATGCACCTCTTCGATCATTGAAAATTAAAATTTACAACAAGATAATACCAAAATCTCATCCAAATACATGTATATGTTGTGGTTCAATTTTATCCTTGGTTTAAATTTCATTTCCCTTTGTTTTAGGCTATGGTAATGTATGATAATGTGTTAAAAACAATGCAAAGGGAAATAAAATTTAAACCAAGGCTTAAATTGAACCACAACATATATATTTTTTGTATTTAATTGATTTAGAGCAAACTAATTTTTTATGTGCCTTGTGTTGTTCCAGGAAAGACTCATTCTCCATTGATTCTTCATTGTGTATGTAGCGGGGGTGGGGTGGGGGAGCCTCTTGCCACTCTTGAAATAAGAGAAGTTCACACTGCCTGCTAAAAAGTTTGGCTTGCAAAAACCTCTCCCAGTCATGGTTTAAATGACACTGCTTGGGTTTGTATGGATATCTTTCTGGAACCACACATTGCACTCGTTACCTGTCACCTCACTGGTTAAGGACATGTTAGCTAACAGTCTGAAGGTTGCTCATGAAAGAGCAATGTCAGTTTTTTGCCTCCCCAATTCACAAGAACAATAACAACTGATACATTTTTTACAAAACAAATGCAAGAATGTTTGTGTTTTACAAAAATTCAAAGCTCTCTACACATACTTTAGAAAGACATTTTTACCATTCAGCATGTGTCATAATTTAAAGCAGTGCATCTCCACCTTGCCTGGCTGAAACAGGTGTGTCACAGCCGTATAATTTGGCATGAAGCTATTATGAGACACTGAAATAACACTTAAAACATATCTTGAAAGTCATTTGTAGCTTGAGCTACAACCTTTTAGATGTCCAAGCCCATGTTTTATGGTCCTGTCCTGACCAAAAAAAATTCACACCATGAGAATATTAACCCTTTTCACTCCCATACTGAATAATATACAGTGTAGTGTTGTAACGTGGTTCTGACGTTTGAGTTTCTGGACAAACTGTTAGGGTTAACATTCAAATGAAACCCCTTCAACAGTACTTTCCCATGGTGCTATTTGTTTTCAACATTTTACAAAATGAAATTTGGAAATTTTGCTTACTTTTGACTTTGACCACCTCTGGGAGTGAAAGGGTTAATATGGTTATGTCTTATCATTTCAAACTTCTAAATGTAACCAAAAAGGACATGACTAATTTAAGGGTACTATTGCAGGGCATAAATTCACAAGAGCAGAGCAAACCCGCGCTATACGGTCGGTTATGGGAACCTGGGAATCTGGTGCTTCTTTAGCGCTACCCCTAAGAAAGTCTGTTCGTAAAGTACCCTCTAAAATTGTGTACTTATGATGGAAAACTCCAATAACTCTTTTGACATGAATGCGAACGCTCACAGTACCTCGGGTCTTCTCTACATCTGCTGGGTCCAGCTGTGACTTCCCCTTGGTAAACACTGGAATGACAAGTTTAGCTTGTTTTAATGCCACACTTTCACTGACTGTGAAGCCTCTGTCCGCCAAAACCATGTCTCCAGGTAAAAGTTTGTCAAGAAATCCACAATTCTCAGTCAGGAACTTGTCAGAGGTTCTACCCCCCAAGCTTCAGAAACAAATGAAATAGATCCTTGAGGGGTGATGCTTATTAAAATTTTTATATTGTGTGATGTTTATATGAACTAAATGCCTGTGCTCTTGCAAGCAAATTTGTTGGTTTTTCAATGAAAACCTCAAAACAGTCGATTATAACTGTCACCTTGTTGCCAAAGGCGTATGTAAAGCACATTGGCACTTTTTTGCAAAGATTCTCTCTCTCACGCCAGTGAACAAGGTGACCCAACCTGTAGTCCATGGCATTCATCCATGAAAAGAAAAAATCCGTGAAACAGTTGGTACTGATACGAAGAAATGGTAAGCCAGATCCTTAAAAGGGACATTGAGTCGAAGCTTAATCAAAACCAAAACAAATTGCTGGAATGGATCCAGTGCCTGAGTACGGTGACTCATGTGTGGCGCCACGTGGTTAAAAGTTGCTACGAGAACCTGATAGGATGGTAACCCCGTATAAAAGCGAACTTTATCATCACGTCTGATAACTCTCTGTCCGGAGCTTGATAAGCTGGCCTATAAAACATGTATTCAAACTCCTCAGTTTGTGTTTCGGCGTCTTTTGAAGGCTCTGAGATGCTTCCTTCAGCATAGTTTTCATCATCGCTTGTAGTACCGGTCGTGTAATTAGAGGCCTCTGATGGCTCCATTTCTGTCGCATTGGCAATGCCAGGATCTTCTTCGACTTCTTCTGTTGAGGTACTCGTGGTAGTCTCCGTGAAGTGGATATCAACACCTCTATCGCCACTCACATTTAGATGTTTTCTCTTCTCGGCAACTTCGACTTCCTGTCGTTCAATAGAACGTTTCCTTCGTTCCTTTTCTCTTTCGGCCCTTTCTTCTGCAGCCTTCTGGTTTTGTTCTTTCTGTTCGTTTCCCTTATGGTCTCTTTTACCGAGATTTAAAGTCGGTACCCAACCGATGTTGTGCTTGTCCCATGTAGCTGCAACCTTCCCTGCAACGAAATGACGATCACAAACATGTTCACTTTCTAGGATGTCCTTCTCCTCACAGCCGAAATCCATTGATTTCTTCGCTCCCGCGTCAATTCTTCCCACTCCTCGCCTTGATTTGTGATAATCTTTGGTATTTTACTGAATTTTGTGTTCTCTTTACTGCTTTTTCTCCCTCAACTGACCACAATACAGAGAACCATCTCGAACTCACGCACTCACGCCTTAGATTTGTTTACATTTCAGGGGCACAAAGATGGCGGATAGCAACCGTTGCCAAGGTCAGTGTCACGTGCGTGAAAACCGAGAATACCTAAGTAACTGACGAAGGATCCAATATTTTGGTTCCGAAACCGGTCTTGCAGTCATAGCCAGGCAGAGTGTTACGTTCTTCTTAGAACTTAACCATGACACACTTACAATCTGGAACCAAACAGATCAGTGTCATTTTGCATAACACACCGCGGAAAGCCTGGTTTGGTAATTACAACTGTGTGGTCTTTTGACTCACAAAATCATATTCTCAACCAGCTACCAATTGTACATTGATGGAAGGAAAGCTTTCTATGGGAATTTTTAGTTCAATACCCTTTAGTGACAACGCAATCATATGGAATTTCTATCCCAAGAAATTTCACTCTTTGAAGCTTTTCAAAGATTTGCTGCCAACTTGAAATTGTCATATGATCACCTTTGATTATAGAACCGTGCTCGACCTCTAGTGAAGAATATCATTCTGATTACAGTGTAACTGAGCCAAAAAAATAAACGTTACTGATCTTTTTCACTCCTAAGCTGCGCAAGGTGATCTAAATCCTGCAAATGTGGAAGCCAAGGACTCGTGGCCTTTATTAAAGCCCTGATGGGGTGCAGGAGGCTATCTATGTCGACGAAAGTACTATTGATTTTCCTGTTTTTCTCCTATTTTTCAATACAAAGTTTCCCATTTTCCAATTTTCTCAATCCTAAGTTTCCTATTTTCCTATTTTTTCAAGCAACCATGCCGCTGGACACCCTGTAAACCGTGAACTTGCAAAAATAGTTACTTAGCTTAAAGCGAATAAGTTATCTCGAAGAATTTGACTAAAACGAATTTTATGATTTTTCATCCGAGGCAAAAGAAAATTTATGTTAATGTTCCTCTTGTTATGGAAAACACTATAATCAAGCAAATCGTGGAAACTAAATTCTAAGGTGTTATCATTGATCAGCACCTTTGCTGGAAATCTCATATTAGTTTTGTTTCTAAAAATATTTCGAAAACTGTGAGAATTATTGCAACAGTCTGCTTTTCTCTATCATCCAAATCGTTGCTGACCTTATATTACTCTCTAGTATATCCATACCTAACATACTGTAATGTTGCCTGGTCTTCCTATTGCTCTAACCTAAACTGTATTTACCTTTTGCAAAAGTACATAGTGCGGCTTATATCAAAAGCTCACTATCTAGCAAATACCACCCCATTATTTACCAAACTTAAAGTCCTTGACATAGATAGCATTAATTCTTTTTCTGTTGCTACATTTGTATATTCCTGTCACCATAATCTTTTGCCCAATAGCTTTCGTAACCTCTTTTTAAGTAGTAACAGGGTTGTCAAAATGCGCTGGCGACCGTCTCTATCGCTGGCTGCTTTGAAGGTTTTGATACGATAAAAACTTACGCTAATGTAGTTCACTGAAAAACTCCATGCAAAGCAATATCATTATTCGGGTTGGACTCAAGCAATAGGGAAAATCTCAGCTCTCAGCCAGAGACACTTTGATATCGAGAAGAGTTATGTGCCTAGTGGAATCATTCATAGTTAATTATATTGAAGCGGCTGCATGTTGTCAACACATCAGATCTATCACACAAGACGGGATCGGTCCTCTGTTATGTTAATGCTAAAGGAAAGTGCACAGCTAGCCACTAATTGGTACAACTCAAATCTTCTAGCCGGGAACTTGAAGAAATCTCAAACTATGAGCATCGGACATGGCCAAAGCGATAATAACACCACTCAAGTGATCAGATTAAACAATCATGATATTAGTATAACTGACTCTCTTAAATTGTTGGGTGTCACAATAGATTCTAAGCTGAATTTTTCAGAGCACATTAACATGAACTGTAAAATTGCCGGTCAGAAAATTGGCGTCCTGATGAGACTTAGAAACTTGATTCTGACAAATGCTATGGCACTTTTGCCGAGCCAGTGATTCTCGTAAAATTGAGCGGATGCAAGAAAGGGGCCTGCGTGCTGTTTTTAGGAACGATGTTAGCTACCCTGAACTTCTAAAAAGAGCAGAACTGCCAAGTTTACAGAACAGGAGACTTTAAGACAATTGCGTTTTAATGTATAAAGCCAAGAACAATCTATGTCCCCCCTACATCGGTGACATTTTTATTAAGCATAGATCCAAGTATAACTTAAGGTAGTCTGATTTCTCCGCTGCCAGGTACAACTCGGTAACATATGGCAAGCACTCCCTCCGCCACTTGGGGCCCAATCTCTGGGGAAAATTATCCCCAGACTTGAGAGAAGTTACTACCTTAAAATGTTTCAAAAACAAAATACGTGCATTAGATATAGTTACACTAATGGATAATGGATGCAAGTGTTGTCATCTCTGCAATTCATAGACACATTTGTCATACTGTAAATATTGTTAATGTCATTAATTTTTTATGCCTGCGCTTATATGTTAATATTTTTTAGTTGAATTTATATTTATTTATTTTGTGTCCCCTAATTAGCATAGGTTTTTAACCTAAGCAATGACATTTCTTAGGGTGGGACTTTCAGCATGACCAGTGAACAAGAACAAGTCTAAGAATTACTTTTACATTGTCTGTGTAATTTAAACTTACAACAACACACTTAAGTGGTATCGCAGAGGTCAAGGGCTCGAATCCCGTACAAGCCTGAATTTTTTCAGGCTTTCTTTTCGTGACTGCAAAAGTTTCGTATATAACTGCAATGATTTTCCTTCATGTAATTCTTCACTCCGCAGTTCGCATATATGATTTTCATATGTTCATAACTTCAACAACACACTTTATTAAGAAACAGACATGTATTTTGCTTTTAAAAAGCTTCCTAATTATTTCTATTTTTCTGTCTAATAAAAAGTGCTGACTTCAACGTGTGGTTATCAAGTTGATGAGTTGCTTGATTTAATGAATTTCTATGGATGCTCATACAAACTGCATGGAATTTTATGGAACTCCAAGGACATACACTCAATGGAATTGCATGGCATGAAACTCCATGGAACTTCATGACATTCCATGGAATTCCATGGAACTCCATGGATACTCCATGGAACTCCATGGAATTCCATGGCATTCCATGGAACTCCATCCATACTCCATGGAACTCCGTGGATACTCCATGGAACTGCATGTAAGTTCCATGGATTTCCATGGAATTCCATGGAGGTATTTCACAAGGGGGGCAAACTTTGCTACCAAGGCTCTATTGACCCCTTATCATCTATGATATCTCTGTAACAGTGGTTCCACACAATTCACCGTGATCCACCTGCCTCAGAACCCCTCTTTCCTATGTGGATCAGAATTTTCTCAGTTCTGAGATCCGAAGTCAGTGTTTTTTACATCGTAATTGACTTTTTAATGTTGCTTTAGGTACTTTGGGCTGAACAGCAAATATTACAGCCTTATACGTCATACTCTGTGGTGACTTTCAATGATCCAAGGTGGAATGAACAATGGTATATGGTAAGAACATTACACCAAATACAAAGTAGACAAACCTATAACAGGAAGTAGTACCAAATTAAAAAAAAAACGGTACATTGTACAGTTATATTCTTGTTGAAAAATAAGACTACTGTGAATTGTGACTTCAGCTGTGTATGTAGATAATTTTTGAAGATTACTGTTCCACAATGACTTTAAAGCCTTTTTTTGGAGTGCGCAACACTCACTTTGAAGCATAACAGATGTCCCATTTTGCGTCACCAAGCCATTTTCATGATGACGTTTGACCACAACTACCAAAATTCATCTGGTCTTTGCTTTTATCTTTAAATTTTTCAACCCTGCTGGTGCAATACCGTAAACTCTAGGGTTAGTTACATTATGCTCGAAAATTTGAGCATTATGCTTATGAGCATTACAGTTGAAAGCATACCTAAAATTATGGTTGAGTAGTATCAGTATGCTCGACCAATCTTGGGTATATTTGATGCCCTTTTCCATCCCCACATACACAAAATACCTCCATATGTTAAAAACAAAATTCCTTGCATCAATTACTAGAAACCGTGATGGTTAGACAACCAGAAAGCCTTCATTACGGAATCGCGCCCGTAGAAACGCGTCGCTAGTAAATGCAAATTTTTCTGTCAATCAAATGTGTCCTATTATTTGTAGGTGGAAATTGGTGAAACATCGTTATTGTTTTGGAGACAACAGAAGAACAAAAGATATCAGGAAGATCAAGTTATGCGGTCAAAGCGTGTTGCGTGACTTTAATCAGTTGCAGCATTTCTCATAACTTTCCCATATTAAAACGTTGGAATAAAAACTCTGAAGCTTAGCTTATAAAATCGTGATAGCCAAAATAAAAAGGGTGCCCAAAAAGGCAATCATCTGGGAATTCAAAATCGACATTTTTGTCTCCAGCGAAATGCAGCGGAGGAACAGTAATTTGCATATAAGTGTAAGTGAAGCAAAATAGATGCGAATTGCCGTGATTGTAAACACAACGTTTCCTCGAAGTTTTTTTCCCTTTTGAAAGCATAAATTCGCTTGAAAGAACTCAGCTTGCACAAAATAATATAAAATGAAACGAAACAAATCGAAAAGTGGTAAAAAAAGTCGGGATATGTCAGTTCGATGGAAAGTAAGTGATTTGCATACTGAAAAAAACAACTTCTAGCGCCGTTCAAAACAGTTCGACTTCCTGATTGTTTTCTGGCATTCTATACATTCTGCTGGCCTTAATCGTTAAAAAATCAAAATATTTATCAAGTTGAGCGTTTGCATTACAGAGAGTAGCGCGAAAGCTTCGGTCTGTTGATTTTCTTAAGTTAAATTACCTTTGTATCGTGGAAACAATACGCTAACACTTGAGTCTTGAATCAAAGGACGCGACATGCGTCGGCTCCTTTTGTGAGCGCGCAAATAGTCATGGGACCCACGATTTTGCGGGCGACATGGATCTACAGGCACTGTTCCATAATGAGCAGCCTAGGATAATGATGCAGTGGTGCAACCAGACCTTGAAAGTGGCAACCAGGCCTTTGAATATGTTAAATCTTCACTAAAAGCACTTGAGAGTGAAAATATCTCATTACATATATTAAATATCTTCAAAATATTAATTTTCATTTTCATTATTATTCTTGTTATGCTGAAAAAATGCCCATTATGCCAGCATTATGCTCGATGCTCTGACTGTAGCATAATGCCCAAAATTATGCCAGCATAATTTATCTAACCCTGGTAACTGCCACTAAAAGACCCTCTGTTAAGGTGCCATCTACCTGTAAACAACAAAAACAAATCCGAATATAAGCCCCCTTCAGCTTGTATCGAAAGGAATTTGATTCATTATGACGTTTTGAAGCGTAATTGAATCCTGTACAAGGCTGATTTTTTTTTTCAGGCTTTGGTTTTGCAACTGCATAAGTTGCGTATATAACTGCGATGATCTTCCTTCAAATAATGCTTTTGATACTGTTGACCATTCCATTTTACTGAATAAGCTTAATCACCGCTTTGGAATCAGAGGCAAGGCTCTCACTTGGTTTCGATCTTATCTTCTTAACAGAAGCCAGTTTGTTTATGTTGAGAACGAACGTTCCTCGAGCCGTTGTCTCAAATATGGCGTCCCACAAAGCTCTGTTTTAGGGCACATGCTATGTTCCATGTATAACTCCCTGCTTGCTGATGTAATCAAACTGCACATTACGTCTTATCACTTCTATGTGGCTGACAAACAAATATATTTAAGCTTGTGTCAGTCACCTGTAGAGTCATGTCAAGTCATGCAAATGTTGGAGGCCACTCGAAACCCCCAGATTTGTCTGTTTCGCTGCCTGGCAACAACATTCCAGAACAACATGAAAAGCTGGCAGTGCTTGTTTCCACGGGCAAATGTAAAGAAGCTATTGGCACCCAGCTAACACATGACCAGGTAAAACGCCTCACATACAAGGATGTGGAAAACTACTACAAACGGTACGAAGCCTGTGCAGACAGCAAGACCACTGAGAGTTTGATGCCGAGCTTTTTGATGCTTGCGAGCAAGGTGATTGGAATGGTTGGCAAAAAGACCTTCGGGAAGACTACATCATCAATTACAAATTGTCGTCTTCGGTTGGCAGTCTTGTGCTGCACTGTGGTTGGCTGCCTGCTGTCACCACTGAAGTAAAAGAAACAAAGCCAGCAAAAAATTCTGGTCAGGTTGCTGCTGGAAAAATGTTTCTCAAGATGCTGCAAAAAAGTGATTGACCAAGCAAGCCCTTTGGCAAATTTATCTTCTCACTCCAAACTGCATTCCTCGCCCCACATTTGAACGAAAATGGCTCCCCTCCAATGCAGTTGGGCGGTGTTGCTAACAACCCTGTGAGCTGGAAGGCGGAGGAAAATGAGCCACATATCCGATCCGGTCTTTTAAAGTCTTCAACATTGAAAAATCTGTCACCAAACCCAAAGAACTGCTTTTGTGTTATTTGCATGATGGCCCAAAACATAGCTTCGTGCACAAAGAGTCGCTTGTCGTTGCTGCCAACACCGAGCTGCCACCGCTTCATACATGATATTCGATTGTGGATGCCATCTAGCAGCACCCAGTGTTTGTTCTTTTGTTCATAGGTGCACATCACTGCCGAGTTTTTTCGGATGCTGATGCCTCTGTTCGTGACCGTGTGCAGACCTCCTTCCAGCGCGGCCTTGTATCACTTCCACTTCAGCTTGTTTTGGCTCTTTGAGCTCCCTTTTGAGGACGCTTTTGCCTTTCCAGTCTCGTCCTCCATGAAATAACACTTGCTACACAACACAATTCCATGAATGCCCTCGAACTCCAGCTTGAACAGCCCCGGCTCTCGCTCTCTCCACTTGTCCCATGCGAACCATTCTTTCTTGCTTGCTCTGATTTCTTTCCCCGTATCGGGGCAGTCAATGAATAAATCAATTATATCTTTATTTCAATTCGGATTTTAGATAAGCACTACCTCTGCCTTGCACAGCCTCTTCCACTGAATCACACGACAACCCGAAATACAGACTGTCAGTGTCCATCTGGATGAACTCATAATCCCACCTATGTACGAACTTGTCCAAAAAATCATAATAGAACTGCAGGACCCAGAGCTTGGCCATCTGGTAGACCGCGATCCCAACTTGAAAAGGCCTGCCAATTTCCACTTGGCACTTTCGCTTCTCTATTTTGTACCCATTGCCAATTTCTTCCAAATTCTGAAACCACACTGATTGCAGGTCTTTCCTCAAAGCGCTTTCACTCTTTGTGCAATTCACTGTCATCTGCCGCTTCAGAGCTTTTATCAGCTTTCCATACGAGCTGTTGCACAAAAGCTGGAACACCTCGGCCAGCAACTCCTGCTCTGGATTTTGATCTCCCTTGCGTCTATTTTCCGTGACTTTGTTGACGAACCACGTGAAAATTTTTGTGGAACAGTTTATGGTTTGGTGAACCGCTGTGATCTTCAAACCGTGGTCAAGATACCATTTCAACATGGTGCATACAACAGGATCTTCTGGGCTGAAAGGATGCCCACCAACTTTTGTTGGTTGTGCATGGGTTTGCGCTTGCTGTGTGTCAAATACTCTTTCATGTGCTGCGGCACTGCTCTGCTTGCAAGGGGTTTGTTGTAAAACAATGGCGGCATTTCTTCGAACTTCTTCCAAAACTCTCTCGGAACTTGGATGTCCATCTCAGCGAACCCAAACCACTTGTCTCCCTGCAGAACTTCGAAGAACTATTTGATATTTCCTGACGTTTGCAGCCAATGCACAATGACCTCCTTGCCACAGGGCATCGTGCCCAACATTGTGCTTAGATACAATGCATTGGCATCGTAGCCCAAAACTTTTTGACACACCTCCGCATCTTGGAATTTGTGCGAATGGATTCTTGTTTTGCCTGCCTCATGCTTTCTATAAAAGGCCAGGCTTGGCCGCCCGACAACGGCGCCTTGAAGCATTTCATAAGCTACCTTCCCTGCGGCATACAACTCCGGGGGCATTTCGTTTGTTCAGCGTGCTATGCAGGAGATATTTCATCGAGACCCCCAGCAGCGAAACCCTGTCTTTGAAGAGATCTATTTCCCACCCCGTATAGAAATCTTGCGTTGTCTCCAAAGCTTCAAGGAAAGGCTCCAAATCCAGATTGCTGTAAAAGTGCAACAAGTCCGCAAAATTTTGTATCCCTTTTACCCAGCAGATTAGCTGCAATCCCTGTACTCTTTTGGTGAGAGTCATCGAATTTTTCAGCTTGGAGATCCACTCTTCTTGCTGCAGCAGCCCTAAGAAGTCCAACTTTTCGGCTGTGTCAAAACACTCATAGGGGAACCACGCTTTGGAGAGCAGGGCATTGTACGTTTTCACCCGTTTGTCATAACTGGTCCAGTGGCTGATGTAGCTAATGATGTCCAGAAACTTGACCGATGGCAGTGATATGAACATGACCTTGTTCTGTTTGTTGGCCACTTTGACTTTTGCGATGTGGGTCACAAAATGCTTTTTGATCAGATTCAAATCATAATGCCTGGAGTTGAAACCCAGAACTGGTTTTGGAAAAACCATTGGCTGATGCACTTTTTTGCTGTCTGGCAGAAATTCAATCTGTTCTGCTGATGTGCTCAGGCTCTCTTTCCAAAGTGTCTGCCAACGAGACAGACGGTCACATACTCGTTTCCGAATAATAGATCCTTCGTCACCTGCCTGCGTTTAATCGTGTCCTGCACCACCTCGAAATCAAAACACGATGGCATGCAGGAAAGTTTCCATTTTCTTTTTCGGCCACATGGCCAGGGGTCTTCTTTCATGCTCCCAACACTCAATCAACTCAAAACCCTCGTCGAGAATTTCGTGTCTTTTTTTCAAAGTTTGTTCAAACTGTTTTTCTCTTGTCAGCTTTCTATGGCCTTTATTTTTTCAATAGCAACCACCGTTTCCTTTTTTGGGGGCTGGAAAACACCTTGGACACCCATGCCAATGGCAACCATGGAACTGAAACACTGTGTTTGTTTCTAAACAAAAACTATCCACTGAATGTCCAGCAATTTTTCTTTCTCCACCGTGGCCACACATTTGATGGTGAATATGCACACCACGACGTTGGGCCTCTTGTTCCAAGCAGCAGATGTTTTTCCTGCATATGCCCCATTTCCATAAAATGCTTTTTCATAAGCAGATTTAGGCGGCTGGATTTGCTCTCCTCAGCACACCACATTGGTTTCTCCTCTTGTACAAACCTGTGCATGCAATAATCTCACCATTGCAAACGATGTCACCAGGGCAAAGGATGCTGCCAGCACAAAGTATTTGACCAGTTTACTCGATCATACTGTTGCAAACAATGTCACCACTGCAAAGGATGTCACCATCGCAAAAGAGGTCACCATCTCTAACTATGTTGCCATCGCAGGAGATGTGATTCTTGCCTTCGCACTCAAGATCAGTGGCAGTTTGAAGAGGTGAGTCTGCATCCCTTTCCTGTTGAAGCCACTCCACATAATCGTCCATCGTGAATTCAAAATCGCCACTCATATCGATGAGGTTGTTGTGTGCGTCCATTATGCATAGATTTTTCCAATCTCCAATTGGCTGCTCGAGATCCATGGAGATGAGTCTGCATCTTTGCAGAAACCAACCACTTCTGTGTTGCAGGGCAGCTGCATGCATTTGCGGTCCTTGGGGCACAGACACGCCAAATGGCTATTTTGGGCCGCAGCCAATGGGAAAATTCTGTTCGATGTGGCTGCTAGCCGCAGCCTTCGTTTTGCTGCCCTTGTCACAGCTGACTTTTTTTGCCACAGCCACGTTCCAAGATGTGCCGAAAATCGCCAGTGTCAACGATTTTTTTTCTGCCCCCGAGTAGTAGAGAAAGAGTCATAAATGTGTAGATTTTTTTTGCTCTCGTGGCCCGAGGGTGAGCAATGTGAGCCCGGAGGCCTCAGCTCACAAAAAAGTCTACACATTTTGAGTCTTTCTCTACTACCACTTTCCACATGCAGGGAGAGAATTGCAAAAAGTAAAAGCTTTTCCCGTGAGGACTGTGGGAGGGCGTTGTTTCTGCAGCCCCCACACAGGCTAACAACGTCATCGAATACTGTAGTGATTTGGTGTAGGTGGAGGACTAATAACTCTATGCAATAGTTTTGTGTTCGTTCCAATGCAACTTCCAAATCTGTTTGCCAGGCGACCTAAAATGACCTGTCCCCTCCTTGTTAAAATCGACCTCACTGAAGGTGGAATGGGACACGCAAAGCCTTCTGGGAGTTCTGTGTGCCATTTTGTCTTATTTTGACATAGAATATTGGTTCTCATTTCTTGATAGGGCGTTGCCCTTAGGGGCAGGCCAACAAAAACAATTAAGGAAAAATTCCGATGAGCTGCGTGGCACTTTAGTAAGTAAAGGAATGGTCAACGAGAAATAATGAACAAAGGTGTCTTTTTTTGGTTTGAGTTGCTCTCCAAACGTGTCGGCGTACATCCTGCTCTTCAATTTACACACAATCTCTCACACTGAGCTCTCCTTTCTCGACATCACGCTTTACGGTACTGATGATCACATCGGCACTATTCACCACAAAGAAACCAACACCCACACCTACCTTCACCATCAGTTCTCAGATCCTAGTCATTGGAAAACTGGTCTCCCTCGCAGTCAACTCTTGCGACTTCGCCGTCTTTGTTCTGAAGACTCCAATTTTCTGGAAGAGGTTGGTGAAATGGTGTTCTTTTTTGAACAACGTTGATACTTACCTGCTTTGTTGCAAAACGATCTTCATGCCATCCGACGGACTGACCAGACTGATGTCTTGAGCAACCACCGCCCCTCTATTCAAAGGTCGGATAGGATTCCCTCGGTTCTTACTTACCATCCATTGAATGAAAGAAACAAAAGAATCCTACTTCGCAACTTTAACATTTTGACTGGTAACCCTGAAACCAGGGAAGTGTTTCCACAACCACCGCTGGTCACCTATTGCCGAGACAGCAACCTCCGTGATATCGTTGTGCGTACTTGGGACTGCAGCCAACCCAGTTCTCAGACGGGTATATCCATGCTTACATGCTTGCTGTCGCAATTGCCAGCATGTTTCCAGCGATACCAACGTCTGTGGCCCTCAATGCTCTTTTTTCATTAAGAAGGCATTTTCTTGCCAAACGTCTGGCTTGGTCTATTGCATATCCTGTCGTTGTTGCCTTGCAATCTACATCGGGGAAACAGGGCGTACACTAAGACAACATTTTGGCGAGCACAATCAAATTATAGAGAAGAACTTGCCTAACGACACTCTAGTTCGTGGAATTATGCTTTGCGGGGAAAATGTGCAATATAAGCGCCTGGAGATGCGCCTGATCTTTCAGCTTGGCACCAGTCTTCCGAGCGGCTTAAACTGCCTGGACACTACAAAGTTTTTTGGAGTGTTAATTGTTTTTTCATGGCGTATGTAAACAGTGGAACGATTTTAACGTGCTTGTACCCCACTGATGAAGGGCCAAGCCCGAAACGTTTGGAGGGAAACTCAAACCAAAAAAGGCACTTTTGTTCATTATTTTTTGTTGAACATTCCTTTACTTACACCCCAATAAAAAGCCTGACATAGATTTAATGCTTGTCATCAAGTGCCTTTAAATGGTTATGCTGTATTTGAATGAAAGCATCTATGCGACTACAACCATCCCTGTACGCATATTGGGTTTCCATCAGATTTTCCTCAAAGACTTTCTTACTGTAGTGATAATGGACAGTTCTTTCAAAACAGCGCGCTATTACCGGAGTCACGTTAATCCCCCGGAAATTTGGATGTTGAAGAGGAATGTCTACCTTTGGGAGGGAGTTGATGTTAGCTTCTTTCCATGCTGTCGAGCATGTGTGGGAAGACAAAGACTTGTTCCAAAGAGCAGTCACCACAGAAGCTAGGTTTGGGCAGTTGTCTCTCCAGACCCAAAATGGTAACCAGTCAGGGCAGTAGCTGTTTTTGGATCCTGAATAGTGCCAATATCACTTCGAATTCCTGGAGCTCTGGAGGTGGGTGTGTCTCGGCGTTCACTTCGAGAGGCGCAGGTTTAACATAGTTCCTTATCGTTGCAGGCTACAAACAAGATGGTGGCTAGAGCCAGTTGGACATGTTTTCTATTCTATGCAGCTTTTCTCCTTTCAGGAGTTGACAGGTTGCTAACCAAATCCACGAACAGCTATGTAAAGTCATCTGGATAATTTAAACGAGAGTTCTTAAAGTCTACCAATCATTACAGCCTGAACTGAGTTGAAAGCTACAATCTGTGTGAAATGCCTCTTGTTGGCATTCACGCGAAGCCTGGGCCGTCCAGAAACCCTTGTGTGATTTGTGAGAGTCTCCAAAGAATCACGGGGCAGTTTTGTGAACAGAATGTTCCAGCCAGGTTCGCATTAAATCTACTGGGATTGCCTCAAAGGAATTTTCCACGTTTGTTAATACAGCAATAATATGAAATATTCCGATTACATTGCTCATAAGTACTTTTTTGCAAAATTAGCGCTTCAGTGCACCCTACTGTTCAAGGATAGTTGCGTCTAGTAAAAACCTTTGCTGATAGTCTGGTATTGGCTTTCATTGATATACAGTCGAAACTTTCCTTGCAACCACTCTCGTAAGTGACCAGCTCTAGTCACGACTACCTTTGTGAAATCCCATTTGAAGTGTGACTGTGACTTTGTAATGAAAAGCTCTCGTAAGCGACCGCTCCCTTAATTGACCCCGACCACTCTTGGGATTACCCAACTGGACTTATCTTCTGTTTTTAAGCTCTCGTAAGTGACTACTTAGGGCCTTATTAGTCTCACTTGTGTAACAGCGAGACTGATAGTCTGCAAGCCGTTTTTTTCTTCGTATTTAATACATAAAAGGGGAACCATGGTCCCAGGCGTTCCTAGCGGAGACCGTGGAAACTGGTATAAGAATCGCTACATGACTGAAGCCGTGCATGAATTCAATCGCTTGAAAGCATTGATTACTTTGGAACAAGTGAACACTTCAGTGGTCAGAAAAAAGAGAATGTTAATTAGCAAAACTTCGATGGTGAGGCCATCTGGTCGGGTGTTCTAAACTTTCATTGTATGCAAATAAGTCCTGTGATGAGCATGCGCTTTATTTTCGGCATTTTTCATTACGTTTTTGATTTTTGGCAATGATGTAATTTCTCTTGAATCAATGCCCTTGAATTTTCGTGTACTTATCCATGCGTATGTATACGGCCTGTGACCTCAGACGTATTTGCGGTCGTTGCTAACACACGTACTAAATCCATTCGAGTATGATATAAAAAGTAAATATCCTGATGAATACTCTACCGTCGATGAAGAAGGAGGTGAAAAAGCTTTAGAGAGCAAATCCTGTTTTGTGTAGAATTAATCTCCTCTTCATTTCTTATCTGATCTCCAAGCAAGCGAGACTAAACGGCGCTTTTCAGAGCGTTTTGCTCATATAAACCAACACGTTAATGAAACTGCACACTGCGCTATTGGTTCATTGATAAAGGTCTTGTACAGTGCAGTATGATATTTGTAAAAGTTTAAGGTCATTTCCTTAGCAACCATTTAGACTGCGTGGTAGCGGCCACTCAAGAACCTAACGTCCAACATAAAGACTGTTGTTTTTTCTTTCTGAATTATTAATAAGTTTCTGAAGCTCTCGTATCAAAACGACAACCCTCTATTGTTTTACCATGCAATCGTTTATGAGAGCTCATTCTCGTAAGCGACCAGCTCTAGTTACATCCACTTTTTTAATTTCCGAGGTTGTCACTTTTGAGAGCTTCGACCGTAATAACAAAAGAAAAAATGCATATCTTCATAACTATAATAATAACTGGAAAAGAAGTAATTATAACATCGTCACGCTCCAGTCCTAAGACTTGTATTACTCCAATTTACACGAAAGGGCTTGGAGTTGACTGATGCAAGCAACACTCTAGACCCTAGACCCAAAACCCTACGAGTTTCCGGTTCCGTCTCGTTAGCCCGATTAGAAAACAACCGAAACGAAAAATCGTTCCCTTTTGCAATGTTTATCTTTCCCTGGCAAAATTCGTTATGCAGGAGTCTTTTCTTTCTACTTAGACTTTTTTACTTGATAGTTCCGACTCGGGTAACACAAGAGAGTAAAATTTCGAATGGCTCATCTGTCTTCTTGAATCTCTCCCAAAGTACATTGTGCTGCAAGGTAACCTAAGACCACTTAAAGCCACTTTGGCAAATTCCTGTTGTGATGTTGGAATAGTCACCATTCGTTATTGCAATTAGTTCCCCCCAAAAGCGAAAATCTTAAACAGTTTATATTAAAACTTAAAAATACGATCCATGATGTCTTCTATCGCTTGGTTTGTTCTCTTCTAAAGATGTTTGTATTTTCCTAGGTTGTTCCGTATGGTTATGTTTCCTGTATATGGGAGTTGGTGAACACAAACACCGTAGGGGTTGAAGATGTATGAACAAGTCTGAAGGGTTTGATTTCATTTATTTTTTTTTTCTTAGACGAGGATAGATGGGCCTACCTACAATGTACAAGATGTCTGGAACATGGGTTTTACTGGAAAGGGAATTGTTGTTGCCGTGGTGGATGAAGGATTAGAAAAAAATCATCCAGAGTTAAAACAAAATTTTGTGAGTTGGGTTTCTTTTATATTTAAATGGACTGTTGATAAATTTTAGTGGTAAAGATGGGTGACCCACACTACATTTGGAGAAACTCACTTTGAATGAAATGCAATTCTTGAAGGTCGAGGAAAATATTGAAAATATTGATTTCCTTCATTAAGTGCGGTTAGGTTAGTCAGAGTTTTGACCTCTGGGTGATGTTTACCCGTTAAGAATTTTTGGTACAGGTAATTTCGCAGATTTTGATCGGGTTGGAAATGATGTGCAGCATTAGAGATTGGTAAAGATCTTCCTGTACCTACTCAGTGTAGTTCTTCGGATGATTGGCAGCAACTACAAGACTAGTCGTAGTATTTGAAAGACAATAAGAAAGTGAAATTCAAGAATGTGTCTAATGAATATGGCAATAGATTTCCTTTTCTGAGGGATAAGCTGGGTAGAACTTCCCTTGTAAAGCATATCATTGATACTGGTGATTCTTTAGGTTGTTGTAACATTTAGGGTGTTGGATCTTTAAAGTGGTTTCTGGCAAATAGAAGCGCATCCGAATTCTCGAAAAGAGACTACTTTTGTTAGTCATGGGCTTTACGAATTTTAACCAAGCCATTTAGATTGGCCAATAAAGAGGAGCAGTGATTACGCCACAAAAAATGAAGTTGCTCAACTAGAAATACGTTTATCAGATAGAACAAGATGAAGAACACCCTGTTGCCAAAAACTAGCCTGTTATTGCAAATTGGCAGGGAGATGGGTCACCCATGCCAGACAGGTCAAAGGGTAGAGGTCAGACAAAGAGTGATCCATTGGCCCTCCAGCTTGGGGTTGGGCACAGGACTAACAATGCAGTCCCATAAAAAGTCTTTTTTTACGGAAACAGCAAAAGAAGGAACCAAAACAAGTGGATGTCATGGGCTTCCAGAGTTATCGGAAGGTACGTGGTGAAAGCCTGTAGGTAAACTCTGACAGGAAGATAGAAGTCCTGAGCACCAAATCCAAGACCAGGACAGGATTTTGGAATGCGAGTACAATGTATGAGACAGGTAAGCTAGCTCAAGAACATAAGAGATGAGACGCTACCATATGCATATCCTAGGAATTAGTGAGAGTAGATGGACGGGGTCTGGAAGGCTCATATAATAACCAGTACAGGAGATACAGTGCTCTACTCAACAATAGATGACAACCAACACCATGAGGGGGTGGCCATAATCCTCGGGAAAGGTGTAGAGAAATGCTTGATGGAGTGGAAACTTGTCAACACCAGGAGAGACTTGAAGAAACAGTTCAATGAGGCCAAGTCCGAGAGGCTGAATGAAAGGCACAAGCAGCAGTACCAAGAGTCAGACAGAAAAGTGAAGAGATTGGCAAGAGGAGACAAACGAGTGTTCATGGATGACCTCGCAAGCCAGGCAGAGGATGCGGCCAAAGTAGTCTGCAGCAAGTATCATAGACCTACTGATGTACCAGTTAGAGACAAAAAGGGGCGATTGGTAACGTCAGAAACAGAGATAGACACTCCCTGGGCAGAACACTTCAGTGAAGTCCTGAACAGGCTGCCACCAACAGCAGAAGCTGACGTCGAGGAAGGAGAGCATGATCTTGACGTTAACACTGCACCGCCAGACAGAGAAAAAATCATCTTAATAATCAAGTCCCATAAAAGTAGAAAAGGCCGGGCCCCGGACAGGCCAAGCTCAATGCAAAATTGTTCAAGACAACCCCAGAGCTTGCATCCAAGATACTTCTCAAACTCATTAATAATTCATGACGTTATAAGCCAACCAGCGCGCCCCATTCGGGTCATGTGGATGACTTTGAAACTCAATGAAACACCAGTGTTTCATCACGTTTTCATCACTAGTGATAAAAATTCATGGATTACTCAAGCACAGCTTAACGGAAATCATTAATTTTTAATAGACAATGGCCTGGAAAGACATTTCAAATTACAAACTGACTGGCTCTTTTTCTTTTTTTTTTCACTTTCAAACCAACACCAGCTCGAGTCCAATCCTTCATTTCTGCGTCCAATATTCGTCTAAAGATAGCAAATCCAATGAGGAAAAGTGAAAAGTTTGATGCAATTTCCTTAAGTTTTAAAATATCAAACGGCCCCCCTCTCCAATAACGCCAATTCACGCACCTTTTGTCTGAAGAGTCCGAGGGATTGAACTTGATGGCTGGGTTCTTTTCCAACATGAATCGGCGAATGCGGCAGACAATCTGGTACAACGTTTTCAGAGGGTACGGATCTTTGGAACACTTTGCTACCTCTTGAACAAATTTGGGTAACCAATAGTTGAGCGTCAATGCGTCCTTCTCTGTTATGGGCCGAGTAAGTGGCTGAACTTTGTCCAATTCATACTCTTAAAAAACTCCACCATCTTCGACTATTTGAACTTTACACTTCGCACTTGTTACCAATCATCAAAAATGCCTACTGCCCACATATTTTTATATCTAGTAGACTTCGGTACTGCTCTCTCTATGCAAAGTTGTTCTTCCTCGATTGTTTTCGGGAAGCGAAACCTTCCTTCGGCCATGCAAAAAATGACTTCAAGTTCATAACGCTTTTGGAATAAAAATTTGGTGCAACGCGAAACTATTGGATAATTAAAAACAAAAGCTCAACAAATACAATAGATGCCGACTGAATACAACAAATCACACATACAAGGCATTTTAAAGAAAAGTGGGAAAAATACAACACTGCATAATTTTCTGTTGTTTCTTTGGAAAAGTCATTTCAAAAACTCGTGCTTCGGGTTTCATCAGGTTTCCAAACGCTTGCGGCCTCGTGGTTTCAAATGTTTTCTCGTGCTTGGAAACGTGATGAAACCCTCGCACTCGTTTTTGAAATAGTACTTCTTCCACTCTTCACAACCATATGGGATGGAAAGGAGATACCAAGGACTGGACAGGGGGAATTGTAAAGATCCCAAAGAAGGAGCCCTTAACAATTGCAATAATTGGCGGCGAATCACACCCTTATCCATCCAAAGCAAGATCCCCGTGAAGATCATCATCTAGCGGCTAAATGATGCAGTACACCAGCAGCTTAGGAAGGAACAAGTGGGCTTCTGGAAGGGTGGAAGATGCATAGACCAGATCTGTGCCATTCTATGTCAGCTCAGTCATCGTGATCGTTTTCTTTTTGTATTTCACCTGTTAAGCTTTTCCTGTAAGTAAATTCGCCATGTCGGTGGCAGATGAAGTGCGGAAATTTTATTTGAAATTTCCTAGCGGAGAATAATAAGACATTGTTGGACCAATTTTCAAAGCTTGTAGCCAAATCTGCGGAGGGAATAAAGTACTCTAGCATTGAGGCTTCAGATGAGCAATTGCGGAAAATTAAGAAGATGAGATGCGAGGAGCTGAAGTCCTTTAAGCGTAAAGGAAATGAGATTCAGTATAAATTCAATGCTAAGCTTTAGGATAGCCTAAAACACGTGAAATCCTACCTTGAGTCAAACGTGGTTGAGAAGGCTAAAGCATCCTAAGCTGAAGGTGGCTCAGGCCCGGTTCAAACGTCGAACTTTTCATGAGCCGAACTTAATACCTGTTTGGGTCGACCCAAATGATTAGGTTCGACGGTTGATTCAGACGTCGAACTTAATTCGTCGTACTTAATTTACGAGCAATACAATAGCCAGCGGTCAGTCAGCGGTTAAATACCCAAACAAACATGGCGGAGGTTCCAGAAGGTTGTGATTTGCGAGGTGATTTGCGAAGAAGAGCTTTTATTTTTCGTGCCATCCGGGAGGGGAGGAAACGGAGAAAAACGCTACGAAGTTTCTTGCATGCTGTCATCACAAGAAGGCAATTTATGATGAATATATGTGTTATCGGTCTGCTGTTAAGTGTGTCACGAAAAAGTGCAACACCAGTCTACAATCGTTCGTGTAGGAGGCTCCCGAGAAATATGGGATGGTTTAACCTAGTTTGGAGCACGTATTCCGATGAAAGATTCAAGAAAACGTTTAGGATCTCACGTACAACATTCCAGTTTACACTGCAACGAATCAGACATGTTCTAGATAGAGATACTGTGACCGAAGAGCCGATATCCCCAGAATTCAGGTTGGCCATTGCTCTGTATCGTTTATCAAGGGGAGATTACTATTATACGATAGCGGAAATGACAGGACTGGGGGTGTCAACCGTGTGTACGATCGTCAATGAAGTCACACGCGCAATTGTGGACAACTTGTGGGACGAATGTGTTGGCCAGCAACTGCCAAAGAGTGAGGAACAATTTAAGGAGAAGATAGTTGATATGGAGGAACAGTGGCAATTTTGTTGTTGTTGGGCTGCAGTTGATGGATGCCATTTACCTATCAATTGCCCGCCTGGGAATTTTTCTTGTAAGGAATACCACAACTTCAAAAACTTCTATTCAATAGTGTTAATGGCAATGGTGGACTCCAACTACAGATTTGTTTGGGGAACCTGTGGTTTTCCAGTTAATTCTCATGACGCTGTAATATTTCAATCAACAAAGCTGTACTCTGATATAAAAGAAGGCACCTTTATTCCTCAGATAAGTAAGGATGTCAATGGAGTACAAGTACCTCCAGTTGTACTTGGAGATTCTGCTTTTCCTTTATCTTCTTGGCTTATGAAGCCATACACAAATGCAGTCCCAACACCAAAACAGTACAACTTTAATTACAGACTGAGTCGGGCAAGGATGGTCACTGAAGGGGCCTTTGGGCAACTCAAAGGTAGATGGCGCATACTGCTGAGGAAATGTGAAAGTAGCACAAGTGAACTGAAAATAGCAGCCCTTCGTGTTTAGTACTTCACAACATTTGTATTGATCTTGGAGATACATTGCCAAGAAAATTGGACTTGACAATTGACCCGGTCACCAATCAGAGACGCAGTAGGGCGAAGGTAAGGGAACTGCTTCAAATGAGGGAATGTGAGAAGATCAGAGACACTTGCTATTAAGGTTTACTTGTTCGAGATGCTCTTGCTGTGAAATTTTGGTTAGAGAAAGAAACTGGTATCATCAAGTAAACAGACCTAAACTGGGTTTTAAGTTTATTCATCTATCATACAGTACTTCTACCAAAGTAGATGTAACAGTGATTACACTTCATGGAAGAAGTGTGTTGAGTTATGACATGTAGGAATCACAGAGGATGTAAGATGAGGCACAAGGATTGTCAAAAAATTTGTTTCATTATATGTAAGCTATTAATTTTGATAGGTAGGAAGACTTGTTATCATGTGAAATGATATGGATGAACAACTGGGTGGCAATCAAATTTCACTCCTAGCTGTCTAAACAATTGGTTGTAAGAAATAGTTCTTGATAACCCCTCCTGTATCACAACCTTCATTTTTACCTTCTCACTTTTAAAAGTGGGCAAAGAGAATTTGTAATCAGGGCCATGAATAGAAAAAGGTGAACCAAGGCACTAACCTCGGTAGGAAGTTTAAATTTCTGTAGTTTTGTGTGGTTCCTGTTAGTTTAGGAGACTCTCTTTTATGAATAAAAAAATATATGAGTTTTTTTTCCTGATATTGCATCTGAGAAAAATAATCACTATAATACAAATCACCAGACTTAGTCAAATGATTTTATTATGCAACTGAAGGTTATAACACAACAATACTACCAAACTTACAGTGATTACCAGCTGCAGGGAAACGTAAAGCTGTAAAAACTGACATAACGTTTCCTTTCTTGGCCCTTGGACTACAAGGCCCATCTATTTCTTAGTAATACTAATTTCAACTACACAACTTGTTTGGTCACTTTTCATTTTAACAATAATAAACAGTTACATGGTTCATTTTGAAGTTTTGGTTAAGCGTTTGAATCAAAAGAACCTTTATGAGCATAGAAATTCCGCTGCTGGAAGTCAGAATTCAGTACAACATAATTTTTGTCATTCCTTTCAGAAATCCTCTTAGTTTCTCTTAAAAGTCCTGATTACATTTCCCATGCAGATCAATCAGAATTCAGCTTTGTTTCTAAGTTTTAGCATTACTTAAGTTGATGTTATAGACTACAATTACCTTGAGTGAGATATTACATAGAATGGTAAAAGGGGCTTGCATTCCCTTCTCTCAAACTTATGGGAGAACCTCTTGGGTTACTTGAATCTGTGGACGAAGAGGGGGAAGGTGCCATGGGGGGTACTGATATTGGTTGAAATGACCTGTGGTTTCCCTCCCACAAGGTGTAATCAGACTGAGGAGCAAAATTTGAGGCAGGCATAGAAAGACCTTGGTTAATGCCACTTGGGGAAACATAACCCCCCTGATGATGACTAGCTAATCCATACTGTGTCTGTGGGTTAGGGTTGGAATGTGTTAAAAGCAATTGGAAAAGTTTGACCTCATGCTCTCTTGATTTCTCAATATCTGATTTTAAGAATTGGATGAGCTGTTTTGTGGGGTCATTTTCAATTGCACTCCTCATTAAGTGAATAGCTTCAACCAATGGGTCTTCTTTTTTCAGTTTCTTGGTTGGAGCTGATTTCACAGGCACAAAGTGCTTACCAACACAGTCTTGAGAAGCTTCACTATTGCCCTCATCTTCTGTTGTCTGAGTTACCTCCTCTCTTGATGCTGATGGCTCTACAGCCAGTTCTGGTCTGCAAGAGTCACGTGTTTTGATAACTTCAAACAACTGATTGAACCAGTTACTGTAACCCTTGTCATCTTGGAATCGTTTCACCCCAGTGGAAGTTTTGGTGGTCAAAGCTACACGCTTACATTCTGCAACAAGCTTTTTAAATTTTGATCTAAGTTGTGGTACAGTAAAGGAAACATTTTCATTCCTAGACTTGCATCTGTTTTTAAGTTCAGCAAGTACCTCGGCATAGATCTGTCCATTTTTCTGAGTTTAAACATTGGTGAATATAAGTTTTTTCTTGAAATAATCACTACTTATTATGATATCTATAGTATCATCTAACAGGGACTGAGACCATTTTGCTTTTCTGCCTGCTTTCTTTGCCTTTTTGTCAGTTTTCTCAGAAACAGAGTCCTCCCCATCTCCATCCTCATCCCCATTTTCATCTTCTTCGCCATCACTCTCATAGGACATGTCTTCTGGCTCCTGATGAGCTGCACTATGTGATCAAGAAGCAAAAAATTATTATTAAACTTTTAGCAATAGTAACTGTCATTATTGGCCTTATCAAACAGATAGGTCTTTCTCTCAATGATATAACAAACCTATGGCACATCATTTCTTCTAATTTATACTTATATTCATATCCTTAAACAGTTTTTTTAGTGGGTGCCAATCTCTACAACATAATATTTAGATGCAAGATTTCAACAAAATAAAACAATGATTAGTCATGATTTCAGTGATAAACAATCTTATTTATACATAGGTCCCCAAAGACAACACTATTAACAAGAAATAGTGTTTGTCATTGATCAATAATTAGTTATGCCAGGTCCCAGGGTGAGGGGGGTACTCCAAGAAAAATTGGGTGGGGGTGTGTAGCACGCTTCCCAAAACCCTTACCCTATTTATGACAAAAGTCTGCGATTTTCCCTACTCTATTTATGATCTGACAAAAAAAACTGGATCCCCAATTTATGACCATTGCCACTGGGACAGTTGAAGGGCTTTTGTTCATGGTCTTATCGATAGAGATGTAAAAGGAGCTTCTTCTAAAAGAAAATACCCAGTTCAAAATCGATACCCTATTTATGATCAAAACTGCTGAAAAACCATACCCTTTGGGGCCGCACATGCCTATGTAGCCCATATAAGGGAGTTATCCCCCAGTTCCAGGTATATGACAGGCTTTGTATCAACAGAATCACAGGGTAACGTCAGGGCTATGTTAATATCCGTTACCAGTCCACTCCAACCCCCTTTCCCCTCTTTTGGAATATCCTTCATTTTGCTTTTTATTTTAGCCCTTCACTTTTACAAAGTAATAAGTTAAATTGCATCGTACAAACATCAATTTAATCAAATCAATAAAATTTAATCAAATCAATAAACGGTCAAAAACACTACTCACCAACTCGTGGCCTCCTCACGTTTGTCTTCTCCGTTGTTGTCCATTTTCTCTCCTCGTCAACTGCTTGTTTTCTCTCTTTGCCCACTGCTTCTTGTCTCTCCTAGTCCGCTTTTTGTTTTCATTCCTTGTCCGCTGTTTGCTTTCTCTTCTTGTCCGTTGTTTGTACTGGCTCCTTCTTCCTTCTCACAAGAGATGCAATATCCCACGGACTTTCCGGCTACCCAGCCAGGGGTTCCCTCGTCGTCTTTAAACACCGAGCAACGGTTACAAACAGAGTGACCACATTTTATGCATGAATATTTTGTCGTGGCAAAACACGAATAACACATGTCTTCGTCCAGCACGACCGTAAACTTTTTCCGCCAAGCCGCCATCTTTTTCACCTCTGTTGCCTCTGATGCGCATGCTTCATGCGACAGAAGGGGGTTGTGGGATCAAAAAATGTATTATAATAATTTATGCATTAGGTTCGGTACATGAAAAATTCGACGTTTGAATCGGAGTCGCTCCGTAGTCGAACTGACCGACTGGCCATGTCGAACTTAATTCTCGGGTCGACCCAAATAACATCTGTTGAACTTAATTGATTCAAACGTCGATCTCGTCATGTACTTAATTGGGGCTATTAGGTTCGGCTCATGAAAAGTTCGACGTTTGAACCGGGCCTCATTGCTCTCAAAGTGACCGAAGTGTATTCTTTTAGCCGCTAAATCCGATTTTGGTTGGAAGACCATTGGCAAGTATGTCCAGCACGAGCTTGCCAATACCGAGGAGGACACCAGTCGGATCCAGAGCACTGAGGCTAGGGCTGAAAAGGGTCTTAAATCTTTTGCCAGTAAAAAACGCCCTCAAGCAGAGTCCCGATGCTTCTGAACTGAACTCGAATTTCAAAAATTCGCTTTGGACGTAAAGATTGTTAAGTTCCTCGCTGGGGATTTTATTTAATGGATGAATTGTTTCAAGGTTTGTCGCTATCACCATCTCTATTACACGCATTCAAGTCTGTTTTATCTTCTCTGTTGTACTTTGAGCCTATAAACTTTTTATTTTCTGACTATTTTTAATATATGTCGACACTTCACTGTTGTTGAGGCAAATAAAATCTTACATTTTCTCTCCTATTCTTTACTTTCTTCCGAAAACGATGCATTTTCTTGCATGTGTGGCGTTCATAGACTCGACTGAGGGAAGCTGAAATATGATTATTATTGTTAACAGGTTCAAGAGGCTAGTTTTGACTTCATTGAGAACGATGATGATCCGTCTTCAAGTGATCCTATTGATAGTGTAAGGTAAAGTACACTTATGATTCTTAAATATGTGAAAGGTGTAGAAAGGAAGTGTCGTAGAGCTGTCGTGCAATTCTCTCGTATGTAAAGAGCTTCCTAGGTACCATTACAAATGTTAAAACCGCATTGGGCCTATTCTTTACTTGTTCATATGACACCGTTTCTATAAATGTGAACAGTACAAAGAGAAGACAAGAAATTTACTTTGTATACATGCCTCAACAATCTTCTTTTGGAAGTTATCGTTTTCTTTTAATGCCGTCGTAACAGTATTTTTTCAGCTGAAATGGATATGAATGAGCACTTAGTTGTATTACATTGAAGAATATTTAGATAAATACTATACTGATTTGTACAGTATTTTCTTTTTTGACAAGCCATGGTAACAACTGCGCAGGTGTGATTGCAGCAGTGGCAAATAACGAGTTTTGTGGAGTTGGAATAGCCTATTTAGCAAAGATTGGAGGTAAATATAATTGGACTGTTTCCCTTTAACGACATCGAGACCTGATTATTCCTTCTGTTAATCCCATACACCCCTTAAAATATTGCCAAAAAACGCATTCTTCGAGTCTCTGGCTGTCTTTTTTCTTTTCCTCTATATTTACTTGGCTTTATACCAGCCTTAGAGTTTTTAACCCCGAGGGCTTTTTTAAGGAAACAAGAGTAGGGTAGTGTAAGAAGGTTGTTGCTAGAATTTTCTGATCAAAGTTGCGTGATTTTGTGCCTTGTGCTCTGGCCTGTTTGTCTGAAACGCGGTTTGGAATACCTTTCCCCCTACATGAAGAATTTCTCCAAGGGTCTTTTGCAGTCTTTTAACGGTTTTAGTTCCTCTCCCAGTAGAGATATAGAAAAATTGTCTATCCTTGCACAAGCAGCCCAAGTGGGAGGAACGTTACCCATTTTTGATACTGTTTTGCACATTACGAACGATTTATGGACTTTGTACGAGAAACCCAATGTAGTTGTCAAAACGTAAAATTAAAGGCATAAATATAGAAATAAATTCCACTTACGTAAATTTAATAATGGATATAGCGCAAAAAGTGCAATGAAGCACAAGACGTGGACATACATATATGCCTGTGCAAGTGGTGCTGTCAACTAAGCTAATTGATTATCTAAGAGTGTGTGTTTCTGAAGTCAGTGGTATAGTAAGTTCACGCAAATAACGATGCTGTGATATGGTTGTGAAGTAAAGCCAGGCTCGCGTCAGGTCAGATTTCAACCGCAATCAATGCCGCTTGGAGAAAGGCAGGGTATGAAGGTCATAATAGTTCAACCCTTTTCCGAATATTAGCGGCGATTGCTGTACACACCAGGCACAAAGACATGAACAAACAACTCACTGATCTTGTGACACACAAAGAGTCGACAGCACAAAGATATTACAACTTTCCCTAGAAACAGCGATCAGGAGCTGCAGAGCGTCCCTCCATTATGAGATGAACAAATAAATTACCTGAATGGAAATATATGAAAGGACTCATATTTTGAACTACGGATAAAGATATGAAAGTGGAAATTATCCTTGAAGTTGAATCGAACCCTGAGCTGTGCGATTGACCAGACGCCATGCTCTCTCCATTAAGCTGGTCAAACTAACTGGACAGCAGGCCATTGTGAGTTCGTAATATACCAGATGGTGAAAATGACGTGAATGGAAATATATGAGATGACTCATTTTTTTACTGCTATAATAGAAGATGCTATTCCTGCTGGTGCAGACTATGGCGGTAGAAATTAAAGAGTTGAACTGAGCTTCAGATGGCAGCCATAAGAGAGCTGTTTCCGCGAACAAATCAACCAGAAGTCAGTAACAATGGCAGCAGTCATGGATAGATTACACACGATCCCATCCTCTGCAGTCAACACCCTAAAATAGTATGCGACAGTTTTTGCAGTGGATGTTGTCGCACACATAATGAAAAGCTTTTGGAGACTGCTAATGTAGCTGTTCCACCAAACAAATAAGAAACTAACTTTTTAAGACAAAATAGGTCACTTCTTAACCAGTTCTTTGAAATTTGTGCCTCCTTTGAATTTTAGTTGGCTAAGCCGGAACATTTTTCCCGAGAAGAGAGTCACCTTCGGCTATTTGAGGCTACAGTCAAGAGTGAAATTGTCCCAAGAAAGCCTTGAAGGACATTTTTTAAAGAAGACAAAGCTTGGTGGTCATTGTGTCAGCAAATTTCACGTGGAGCAGATCATAAACCCTCTAAAATATGAGGCGGATAAAGCAAAAGCACACTAAAACTAGGTGCACTTTTCTGTCTTTGTAGAGGTTTGTCGTGTTAAAGGATATGAGGCATCAGTTAGTTTTAATAGTCAGGGGGCTTATCACAGAATTTAAGCTCGATCGTGACAAGAGTGATACAAGCATGAAATTTGGCACATAGATTGCTTTTACCCTACCTATCAATATTAGAAGGGGTGCCCAAGTCAAACTAGGTAGGGTCCAGTTAAGGAGGTTTTTAATTTTGATAAAATTCAAGATTTGGGCTACCTGTGGTATGCTATTTAACAAAGCGTTTTCACTCAGTATTCATCACAAGTAGCTTCTTATATCAGTGTAAACTTTATTTATTTACATTATTTACACGACACTGCTTTATTTACTCAAAAACAAGAGCGAAAAAGCTAGATAGTATCACTAGTGCCTAGTCTCCGCTCAGTCATAATGTGTGCAAAAACAACTTGGGCAATGAAAGCTGGAAAAAGTGCCCCGAAATTGGCTGTACCTTTTGCCGAATGCTATGTACTAATACTTGAATGCCTTAACCACTTCATTAAAACCTTGTGAATGTTCCCTATTGGTTTAGGATTTGCTTTCAGGACATAAACATTTACACAACGGTGTCCACTTCAGTTGCTCTCTAGCATACTTGCATCTTGAGCAGCACTGTTAGCAAGCGCACTTGATCAGCTCCCTTCACAGTGCAGACACTTTTGGGATGGTCATCCAAACCGGTTGCCACTGCCCACTTTCTCCTTTGACCCGGAGTAATCCGATAGGGAAGGAACATTTGGTGTTGCTGCATCTGATGACGTCCAGATGCCTGCCTGGTATATTGCCCTTCGAGTATGTTGGAGAAGTGCATCCTTTTATTAACATAAAAACAACAACAACAACAAATAAATTAAACAATAACAACAATGACGATGACAAAACCCTCGATCAAAAATGGCCGTCAATCAGTGCAAATTTGAATTGTATTTAATTATTTTATAGCTATAATACTATAGTTTACCTGTGTTGGAGGAATATTGTCCAAGTATCTGTTCCGCTTTGAGAATAGATTCATCCTTGCCTCATTGACCGACTCCAGGGGACTTGACTTGTACATTATTATGGTCATTCTTTCAAGGATCTTGAAATTTTCTGAGGTGATGTTGAGCGGTTCAAAGGGGTGCCTGGAAATGTGCTCTAATGCAGGAGTCACTTGGCTGTTCACTTCCCACGCTTGCCACGCTGTCAACTTTCCGATACCAAAGAATCGTGACGTACAATTGCATCCAGTGAATGCGTGGAATACGGGTAACGCTCTCGACTTACACTCTCCAAGAGTAGAACAGATCCTGTTAATGTTAATAAACGAGAAATGGAGCCCCATGCCAAATGCCACCCACGCTCGCTACATGCTAGGAGGTCATGCAGCTTTCCAACAAGGATCACAATGACATCAGTGTCAACTGTCCTGACTAGGATGGACTCGGCACCCCCTTCCCTTGTGAATTCAAGACAGTTACTTACCGGATGTAATGTATAATGCTTTGTCGATGGGCCACTGGAAATTTGACGCCTTAGATGTCAGGTAGGAAAATAGCTCGGACTTGTTGTCAGGCTCGCGGAGAAACATCAAGCAATTCTTGGAATCTTGGTCTGACCGGCGACTTTCCTCCAGATTCCTCGCCCTCGATGTTCTCTCGCAGCGTTCTTTAAGCTGTCTTGGAGGTAGGTGCCCCAAACAACGTCAACCCGTTTACACGTTTGAAGCTGCTGCTGGATATGTGGAATAAACACCCTCGCTGCGTAATCTTCAAACGTCGAAACCTCGACAGTTGGGAGACTATGAACAACGATGGAACCATCCAAGATTTAACAGTCAAACTGTCTTGGCATATCGGGGTTGTCATCACGGCTGTTTGGCTTTAGACAGTTCCAAAGGTCCAGTTTGGAGTTTGGAAGCCTAATGTTGCCGAACTCAGAGAGTGCGGGTGGGAACAAGGTAGGTAGGTAGGTAGGTAGGTTTTTTATTTAAAACTCGGTAAAATCTTCAGTAATAATAGAGTAAAAATCTAATTACAATTAATTAGACTAAAAACTATCGACATACTGTTTTACAAGACTGCCGAGTGAGAGTCCGACGAGTCAAATAGATGATTGATTTGCTCTTTAAATTTCCTGACTGATTTAATTTCTCTCACATTTTCGGGTAAAGAGTTCCACAACAAAGCACCGTTGTAACTGAAACTTCGTTTCAAGTAGTTAGTACGCGGCCGCGACGCAACGTCAATTTATGAAAGGAATTGCGCAAATCATAGTCTGTGCTTCGTTCGTGAAATAGGTTCTGCAAGTACACTGGAGCTTGTTCATTTAGAGATTTAAACATCATTATTGCTTTATGCTTCTTTCTCCTTATAACTAATTTGTCCCATTTGAGTATATCAAGAAGCAGGCTCGAGCTAGTCCCATAGTTGGCCTTTGAAATTACTCTAGCTGCACGGTTCTGTAACTTTTGTAATTTGTCACTCAGTTGATCACTTAAGCCATCCCAAACGAGGCTACAGTAATCAAAGTGAGGTTGAATTAAGGAGTTATAGACTAGTACCGCAGTAGATTGGGAGATAAGGGGCCTGATACGTCTAAGGCCACCTATAGCCGAAGTTACCTTCTTACACAATTCGTTAACATGATTAGACCAGGAAAGCCGATTGTCGATAATGAGACCTAATGATTTTGCGTGATCAACATTACTGATAGCTTAGTCTTCTAGTTTGATGTTTATTTCGTTATGGCTTTCCGCAAGAAGCTTCTGGCGAGAGCCAATAACCATAAACTCGGTTTTCGCAACATTAAGACTAAGCTTATTAGCTTTTAGCCAACAGTGAAGGTTCAGTAGTTCTAAGTTAGTCTCTTGTTCAAGGTCAGCTAGAGAGGAACCAGAAGTGGTAATAGTTGTATCATCTGCGAACATTTTAGCGCATGCTGTATTAAGGCAGTTTGGAAGATCGTTTATATAGATTAAGAAGAACAAAGGACCGAGAATACTACCCTGTGGGACTCCGCATCTTACTTCGCTTGCACTGGACAATACGCCATTAACATAACATTTCTGGTTCCTGTTACGTAGGTAGGAGTCAATGAATCGTAGGGAACCCAGATCAAGTCCATAGTTTGCAAGTTTACGTAACAAAATTGCATGGTCATTGGTGTCAAAAGCCTTTTTAACGTCGATATATACCACTCCATTTAAAAGGGCGTTATCTATATTAATAGACCAGTTGTTTGTTGTTTCAAGTAGCGCTGTCATGGTGCTATGGAGCGATCGAAAGCCGGATTGATAAGAATTCAAGAGTTTGTTTTTACCTAGGTAATCGTAGAGTTGTTGATAGATAATTTTTTCGAATAGCTTTGAGACAATTGGCAATACAGAAATTGGTCTATAGTTATTCAGGTCAGATTTTGATCTTTTTTAAAAGATAGGAGTCACCTTAGCGATTTTCCATTCATCTGGAAAGGTTTCTGTTTCTATACAGCTATTAAAAATTTTCGTTAATGATGGTCCAATAATGCAACTGGCTAATTTCAGAAGTTTGCAAGGAACTCCGTCCAATCCCATGGCTTTCTTTTCGTCAAGCTGACTTAGTCGCTCACACACAGTTGTGACACTAAGAGCCCTTAAGGAGAAGGCTGTTTTACTGGGCTGTAAATAACTTTCAGGGTCGATATTAGATGGTGATAATTTACTGGCTAGATTTGGTCCAATAGATGTGAAAAAGTTATTAAAAACTTCTGCAATTTCATAGGCAGAATTTATAGTTTCGTTATCTGTTTTAATTTCAGTGATATTGCGGTTTGTGCAAGATTTACGCGAGCTCAGTTCGTTAATTAGCTTCCAAGTTTCGAAGAATTCTTTTTGTTCAACTCTAAGTTGTGCAAAAAATACTGACGTTTGGCTGATTTGATAGCATTGTTAGTTTCATTCCGCGCTTGCTTGTATTGTTCCCAACTAGCCGCATTGTTTTCAATAATAGCTTTCTTTTTTAAATAATTTCGTTTGTAGATTTTACGTATCAGGTCATATGTAATCCACGGAGAATGCTTTTTTGAGATCCGCTTTGTTTTCAGTGGGGCATGTTTATCGACAATTTCCGTGAACAGGATTTTCCACGCATCCCACATAGAAGTTGGATTTGGCTCTAAGCTAATTAAATCCCATGGCTGTTGAACAAGGTCATTTAAAAATTTGTCGCGGTCAATTTTTTTGTAATCACGAGTTTCGATAGAACGGTGCGTGCCAACACGTTCATAACGTATTTTTATAGTCATAAAAACCAGTGAGTGATCGCTAATCCCAAGATGAACGACACCAGAGTTAACAATTTTTTCGGGAGAATTAGTTATACAAAGGTCAATTAATGTGCGTGATGTTGATGTAATCCTGGTTGGTTCAGAGATCATTTGGCTCAATCCGTAAATATCAAATATATTCGTTAAATTGGACGAAATGTGGTAGTTTGACCGATTGTGCAACATATCACAGTTCAGATCTCCCAGCAGGTAGAAATCGTTGTTTTCCGAGTCAATTTTATCCACCAGGATTTCAAATCGACTAAAAATGTCCTGGGAGGAACTTGGAGGTCGGTACCACGTACTTACTAAAAAGGGTCTAGAATGCGGTCTAGTAATTTCGATAACAAGGCATTCGAGTTGGTTATCACTTAAGTCATGCCGTATATGATAATTTATGTTGTTTCGTAAATATATACAAACACCGCCACCGCATCTCCCATTCACCGGACGATCCCTCCCAACGACTTCGAATCCTGGTAGAGATATTTCGGAGTCACCAATCGAACTGTCTAGCTTTGTCTCATTGATTGCTGGTATATCAATTTTGGAATCAGTCACAAATATCCTAAAGTCGTCAATATGAGCGAGTAAACTGTTTATGTTAAGCGATGCCATGACAAAACCACGACCGAATGAATTTAAAAATTTTGATGGCTTACCCTTGCAGGACTCCCTGGAAAGCATAACCTGGTCGGACTCCCGCGCGACAGTATTCTAATCTGCTCTTAATTTTAAAAATTTAATAAAGTTAGAAGCCAGTTCGAGCAGACCGCTTCTATTTAAGTCGTGGTCGGCGGAGATGTTGGAATGGTCAACATAGCCCCAGTCATTTTGCTTACAGAATTTCCTTAGTATCTTGTTTACACCAGAGACTTTGACACCAAGGGCCTCCTCGTATGCTCTAGACACAAGGCTAGAAATCGACAATTTAGCCGAAGATTCGTCGCTTATCATGTGGGCTAAATTAACGATCTCCTCATCACATTCGCGCGCGGATGTGGATGAGCGAAGACTATTGGTACCGACGTGAAGTACAATTTCGTCCGGGTTTTTCCGTAAAACAGGTCTAATTTGATCTCTCATGTCCTGTGTCGAACATCCTGGAAAAGAGGAAATCTTGACTCTAGCACTACTTGACATTTTCCTCCCTTGCAAGTTCTTTAGGATGGAATCACCAACCAAGAACACCTCTCTTTGCTTGCGTTGAGTACTTTGGCCAGCACCTGAGTTCCCTTTTGTTCGCTCTGTATATACTTGGCATGATGACGACGTCTTCGATTGCGAATGTCTCCCGTCTAGGTTTGTCTCTGTCGAAGGCTGGTTTGTTGGTCACCGGTCTTCTTCTTTTTTCCCACCAAAACAAAATCTTGAGTATCCTGGTACTCCGTGTCAACGCGGGAGTTGTCAGGTTGCATGGCAAATGAATTGTGATACAAATCTTTGGAGACTATTTGAAGCGCTAGTTTCAATGAATCTCTTTCTTCTCGAATAGCTTTTAATTCTTTCTGTAGCTCGGTGTAGTGAACTCTAGTGGCTTGTAATTCTTGTTGGAAGGTGTGGTTCTCGTTCTTGACAGCATCAAGTTCTTGCAAAGTCTTCGAGTTATTTGCATTTTGCGTCGATTGCACACAGCTCCAAAGTTTGGTTACCTCAGTCCTTAGGTCGTTAATTAGACTCAGAATATTTACGTCAAGAGAGTGAGGGGAGATAGGTTTAATAAAGTGGTCAGTTTCGTTGCTGGATGTCTCTGAGAGTTCGGGAGTGTCCACTTGTGATTTGTTGTCGTCCACAACAACATGGCGGTCGCTGACAACATCCCCGCTTTCATCGTTCAGGTCACAATTGGTTTGACCACCGTCCATAGCTGCTCGAAGTTTATCCTTTGCTGATTGAACGTTGTTTCCTTGAATTTGTAACGTCCCAGTCTTGTAATAATTCACTGTCAAGGATTTTGCTTTTATCGATTTTCTTTGCTCGTTTTGAGTTATCGAGCACGTGGTGGAATCCATTTCTAAAAGTTCGAAGCAAAAGATTTTCAACTCATCGAAGGAACCTCGCCACGTAAATGTGGACTTCTTTGAATTGTAGCTTAGTTTCTTTATCAGGGAGTCTGTAGTGGCTGGGTTGGGTTCAGAGCTGTTGTTCATGGCTGTTGAATCCAATGCTGCGACTCACTCCGACTCACTCACTCACTCACTCGCATAAACGCATCGAAATGTCCTGAACCTCATGGCTAAAGAACTCTCTCATATCTCCATCACGACTTTGTAAAGCCACATATAATTAGGCGAACAGGTTCAAGTTGCTCTGGAGAAGGGCGATCTTTTTCCGTTTCTTGGAAGTTGTCTTCTTGAGATTCTTTTGAAAGAGTGGAAGGCTGTTCTTTTTGATTAGATCTTGGATTGACCTTGTCCGATTCTTGATAACCTCATTGACATACTTTGTATACTTGTCTTTTCCAATTTCGGCAAGTTTCTTGATTGTTTCAATTACGCTTACGTCAGCACAGTCCCTGCTATCGATCGTAACCAATTCCGAGAAGTCGTCAAGAAACGGATTTCCTATTCTTCTTACAACGACGCAAAGATTATTCACTTGGCGTTGGAATGTTTTCTGGGCAGCCCTACCGGACTCGTGGTTCTGGACATTCTTTGGGTCATCAGGATCTTGACTAGTCAGGAACTGTTCCTCGAACTGAAGTATGATTCTGGACAACTCGGTACCAGAGAGCATCCATCTCCTATGAAACAATGGGGCAACGTCTGTTCTACATATCGTATAGCAGAGTAGTCCGTGCACATGATGGTACCATGCATGCAAGTCTATCAAGTACTTTAATTTTACGTTTATTGCCTTTGCCATCTGTTTTGCCTTAATATCAACCCCATTTAGAATCATAGAAATCAAAGACATTAGGCGAGATGGTAAATAGCTGGACTGGCAGTTAATTGGAAAGCACCCTGAAAATTTGAAGCCTCCATGATTAAATATATCTTTCCTTACAATTGCGGCAGCTCTTGCTCGAGTCTTGGCTTCTTCAGAAAAGTCACGTTTCAAAGCATCCTTCAGGAGGTTGCTTATCGCCTCCCCAAAAACAAGAATAGTGTTTTTACCGTGACTTTTTTCTTGTAGAGCTCCATTGTAATGTTCCAGTAAGGCTTTCTTTAATCTTGCTTTGTTTATAGTCTTTTCAATACCCAGATCTTCTAGTCTCTGGACGTACAACGAAGAAAGCTCTGAAAGCTTAAACACATGAGTACCTTCGTTTACGCATTGATCAATGTATTTAACGAGTTCCACAAAAGCTACTGATTCGTCCAGTTTTACATCGTCCAGTCCATCACTTGAATCCCACATTTTCTGTGCACAGAATGACCTATATTAGTTTCTTAATGATATTAAACATTTCAAATGATATTTCGCCTCAGTTGCTATTAAATCCCCCTCTGACATACGTTCAAGTAATTCAAAGTTCAAGTGCCATCTGATGAAAGTTCCTGTCAGTTCCCAGGGTTGAAAAACACCGAAGCCTATCGTTTCCTTCTCCTTCTTTCCTGCAAAATAGACATTCCATACGCTCTTCAGTGACAGATGGGCGTTTCCTGCATTTCGCAACGGGTGTTTCCTTCTCATCTGCCACGGTTTTGGCATCTCGCTTTCAATTAGCATGCTTCTGAGCTTTCTTAAGCATGGAAAGGCTGAATTTGAGATGGCAAGAACTTATGCCAAGAAGCTTTATCGACGCAGAGACACTCCACATCCACATCATTACCAAATTGAAGCTTTACAGGTGATACATTTGCTTCTTGGAAGGTGCAAGCATTCTCAAGAAAAACAGCATAAGCTTGGCGGTTACTTTCAAGGGAGCCATCTCCATTCAAGGGACACTTCAGAACTTCATTCGTTGGCTCTTGGCAAATTATACACTTCTTCCAATCAAATGACACGATTCGCCGGCAAGTTTGTCTGTAAAAAGTAATTTGTGATTATTAGACAGTAATTAGACAGTATACACTTAATGTCAGATCCCGAGGGAAACAGTTAGTTTTGTTTTTGAAACATCAGGACTCGAGGGAAAACAAAACTAACTGGTTTCCCGAGGGTCCTGACATTAAGTGTTTTGTTATATTTCTAAAATTTCACTTCAACAGCGTAAAAGAATAACCGGAGCGAATCAAAACAGTCGACTCGGTACTTATAACACAAATTTATTTCTTAAAACCACTGAATGAATGATTTACAAAGTACTTTCCTTATATTATCTGCATCTACTTCCTCAACTAGCTGCTGTTTCTCTTCAGGGATGACTTTAAAAATCGTTGCTTTTTAGCTTGAGGCTTCGTGTTTGTGTTCAGGTTGTTGTGTTCATTCATGAAAAAGAAAACTGGCAGTGTTTTTCTCGCCTTCTGTCACACCACTTTCCACCATGATTTGATCACGTGCTGTAGTTTAGCCCAAGCGGGGTACATTGCTTAATGTATCACGATCGGGATACATTTGATTTTAGTCAAGGCCACGTGACCAAGAACCAACCAATGGTAGTCCCTGTTTAGTTGTGTGAAAGTCTAGGAATGTAACATTTTTATATGTACATATTGATTCTGCAAGTAGGAAGATTATGAAAACGCCAAGGTTTTTGTATTTTTATACTTACCAACAGACTAAGCAAGCGATGGAAACAACAAAATGGCACCTTAGACTCCCTCCAGTCGCACCTGTAAAAGAACAATAGGATGTAAAAATAAATAAGTCTTAAGACATATAGTGGAGCAAAATAATATTTTGTAAAGAGCAATTCAATATCATACCTACAGAACGTTGTTCAAGTGTATTCATGATGAAGGCTCGATTTGTCTTGAAAGTCAAACCACAATTCTTCATGAAATACTGCTCGCGTTAGGCTTTAAACCGCTCCAGTCAGTAAAAAAACATCTTTTTACACTCTGTTCATGCATTTCAGGGTATTTTGACTTTTTCAAACGGTTTTTGCCCAATTTTCGCGCATACTTACAGTCAGAGAAGACTGGCATGAAAGCCGCCATCTTGGAATACCGGGCGGGGCATGGGCCCCAGCCTTTTTCAGTGCTCTTGTGAGATCTGCTTTTTAAAGGTTGCGTTTTCAAAACAGACGCTTAAAAAATGTCCAGGAGGTACTTATTAGCAAATGGCTTTTCAGATTTGCTGTATTATTTCATATCATTCTTAGCAGCAAAAGCGATGAAACATATCTACGCCACAGGTAGCCCAACGCTTGATTTTGGTCAAAATTAAAAACCTCCTTAACCGAACCCCTGGGTAGTTTGACTTGGGCACCCCTTCTAATATTGATTGGTAGGGTAGAAGCAATTTATTTGCCAAATTTCATGCTTGTATCACTTGTGTCACGATCTAATCGTTAAGCCATCTGACTATAAGCTAGTTTTGTCGAGATAAGTAACACACTTTCTGTGATTTATATGTCCAAATGACTTTGAAATTGCGTTATGATAATTCATTACTAGACCGAAATCTGTTTTCAAATTTTAGAGCAATCATTTTTGATCAAATTCCTTTTTCAATTTGCATCTTAATCACCACATTAATGAAATAAATTACATCACAAGAACTCTTTGGAGTGTATCGCCTCTTATTAAATTCTCTTTCAGTTGATTTCTTTTTTTCTCTTTTTGAAACACTCAATTTGTTCTAAGAAGAGACAAGTTTCGTAATCCCGGACGGCCTAGGTCGAGTGCTTGTTTTTTCCCGAAAGGGAGGCTAAGTTGACCCGCATTAGCCTCGCAATCATGCTTAGTAAGCTTCATCCCAGGGCCGTCAGGGAATACAAAACTTGCCTGTTACAGAAAATGTTTTTCGTGTTTTAAGTCAAGATGCCAATGCAGAGTGCATATTTTGACTAGCATGCTGTAGTAATCTCCTGTTTAAATCTTTGTTTCATTCATACAACTCAACTGGCGAAGCACATTTTTTCTCTCCGAAAGAGTACTGGAGGCGTGGTTACACAGCTTGTCTTACCTGTACTCTGCACAAGCCAAGAAACTTTAATCTCTCCATGCACTGCGGGATGTGAGACTTCTAACTAAGAAAGTTCATTATCTAGGGTTACCGTTAAACAACCAGCTGCCCAGTCATGATCATACATTTGTGAAAACTGATGGAAAGGAGTACCACAGAAACAGGAGACATCTTTTAGCTGTTTCGCCTGCTATTGCCTCTGCTCACTGAGTTACAGCTTTTCATCAGCTTCCTACAGTGTCAAATGAGTATACGAGTCCTGACCAGTCTCCTGCCAAGACACATGGCGTGTCTGCAATCTCTAAGAATCATGTGCTTCCAACACCATTCACCAAAAAGTGCTGTTTTGGAAGAGTTACCTCAGACGCTCTTGATGCAAATGGCTCCCTACACTTTTATTTTCAGAACCACAACTTATTACTTGGTCTGAGAGTCTCGTGACTTTACCCAAAATAGTGATGAAGGTACTGAGGCATTGCTTTAGGGCCCAGATTATTAGGACTTCTGATATGTAATAATCAGTTTTATTTTCAACTGACTAGTGTATAGGAACGTGCTCTATTCGTTTTGTTAAAGGGAATGTAGAATATGCAGGTATTAATTAGATAACAACAACATAACATAACATACACTTTATTACGACTCCTCTGTACGGGGCTATTCTGTCGTAATATACAACAATAACAAATATACAATAATAAAATTACAATGGGGCAAAAATATTTACATCTTTTACAACAAGAAGTATTTACATGAGTTTATAAACAGTCATGAAAAATGTGATCCAATCTATTTAAGATGAGTTTTTCCAAGAAAGTGGGCGGCGACTTTCCTTTTAAAACTTGAGATATTTGTTTTGTTCCGAATGTTTTCTGGGAGTAGGTTGTATTCTTTTGCCCCACGAAAGACGAAAGAGCGTTGACCAGTTGAAAATCTGCATTTACCAGTTTGTCATGTGACACTTTATACTGCATAAAGTTTCTACCATGTGCTTTGTAGCGGCATTCGATTTTAGGCTGGTTGCCAGTTCTTTTTCGCTTTGAAACAGGAAACATTTTATTAAATAGAGTAATACTTTGTGCCTTAATAACTTAATTTTGTTCCAATGGTATAAATCCTCTACCATCCTGCTTTGCTAGAAATATCCCTTAACCCTTTAAGCCCCAATACAGTCAACTCCCTTTATAGCGGACACTGTAGGGACCTTAAGTTAGTGTCCTCTGTAGCGAGAGTCCGTAATAGCGGGAGTTTATTTCAGTCAAATGTCTGTAATTTATTTTTGTCCGGGATTTATCTGCTGTCCGTATTATCGAGGTGTCCGTTATAGCGGGGTGTCCGCAAGGCGAGAGTTGACTGTATCCACATACAAATTCTCCAAACTGATCTCCATACATTTCCTTTAAGAGTTACTTAAGAGGATTTTATGAAAAATCAAGGCATTTTCTACTGATCATTTTATTAATTCTCACAACCTTATCTCTTGACAATGTATGGATATTGTTAGGAGAAAATTGATGTTGGTCACTATTGGGACTTAAAGGGTTAAAGACAATTTCATTTCATTTTTTTAGATAAGTATTTTTTTAAAGGTAATTGCTCTTAAATAGGTAACTACAGTCAACTCTCGCCTTGCGGACACCCCGCTATAACGGACACCTCGATAATACGGACAGCAGATAAATCCCGGACAAAAATAAATTACAGACATTTGACTGAAATAAACTCCCGCTATTACGGACTCTCGCTACAGAGGACACTAACTTAAGGTCCCTACAGTGTCCGCTATAAAGGGAGTTGACTGTACCTTTTAAGAGAGCGTCTCTGTAAGAGCGGTCCGGTCGATTTTGCTTGACACACAGATTTAGCTCATTTCTTGTGTGTTGTAAGACATTCATGTACCTATACTAAAACCACTATCCGTTTGATCGGATCTCTTTATTTTTCAGAGTTTTACGGAAATTAAATTTCACTCGAGCGAAGGCCTGTCGTGACACTTTTCAAGACGTTAATTTGAGGCAACTTTGGCGGACAATTTACAACAAACTACGGGACTCAGCAAAAAACAAATACCACAACCATGTATATTAACACTATCTTATCCATCGAGACGACTTTCGTGAACATCACGTTTCAATCAAGCAAACAGGAAAACTTGAACGACACCTTATCGGTTCGCTTAAGTCACACACGCGAAAACCGATCAAATTCAAGGTACATTTTTGAAAAAGTGAGGCGTTCGTAACTGATCCAACTAATATAGCTAGGAAGTAGGTGCCATAGAAAAGGTAACTACGGAAAAAAACTTTGCGGCCCGATCTTTATTAAAACTTTATAACTCCGTGAACTTACCTAATTATCGGCAGTCTCCAAGTTTTGCCGCCATTTTGAGGGACTGTCAACATGAAGCGTAGCAGATATAAATTGAGCAGGTAGATCTAAAACCGTCAGAAATACATACGAAAGGGTTCAAATGAACTTCACTTTCAATTCAATGGGCAAAATTTGAAATTGTTCGTTAAACCTACCATTCCTACATCCCCATGCGACCATTTCTTCCAACAATTCAAACACGACAACTAGTGTTCGAATTTCCCTCGTCGATTCCACCGTAAGAAATAACCTGTGCTACCCAAGCTTCGACTCGAATGTGAAGTACGAATCAAACAACATAACTGCTTCATCTTCGAGGCCATATCACGCTGGTATTTTGATTTTCTGATCGACAAGAACGGTGATCAGGAAGTGATCGCCATGTTTACCTCATAAACGTGACCGCTGACCAGCCGCTGAGTGAAAACAGTACGGCGCGGGGTGGTGTGGGTGGCGGACTTATCGTCTAAAGATATTCGAATACATGCTAAAAAAGCTTTAGGACTCTCAGTCTAAACAGTGAAGGCATGCTTCGTGGTACAGACAACTTTTATTTTATTCTCATAACTTTTTCCTTTAAATTAGAACTGGTATTAATTAATAGAGTTATTTAAATATTTTTAACCGAGATACCCATATGACCTTTTTGCTTGTCCTCAGTGGTATAAAACAAGGTGTCTTTT
>NC_133203.1:25603525-25606025 GCF_958299795.1 Porites lutea
TCGAGTCGAAGCTTGGGTAGCACAGGTTATTTCTTACGGTGGAATCGACGAGGGAAATTCGAACACTAGTTGTCGTGTTTGAATTGTTGGAAGAAATGGTCGCATGGGGATGTAGGAATGGTAGGTTTAACGAACAATTTCAAATTTTGCCCATTGAATTGAAAGTGAAGTTCATTTGAACCCTTTCGTATGTATTTCTGACGGTTTTAGATCTACCTGCTCAATTTATATCTGCTACGCTTCATGTTGACAAGTCCCTCAAAATGGCGGCAAAACTTGGAGACTGCCGATAATTAGGTAAGTTCACGGAGTTATAAAGTTTTAAAAAAGGTCGGGCCGCAATTTTTTTTTCTGTAGTTACCTTTTCTATGGCACCTACTTCCTAGCTATATTAGTTGGATCAGTTACGAACGCCTCACTTTTTCAAAAATGTACCTTGAATTTGATCGGTTTTCACGTGTGTGACTTAAGCGAACCGATAAGGTGTCGTTCAAGTCTTCCTGTTTGCTTGATTGAAACGTGATGTTCACGAAAGTCGTCTCGATGGATAAGATAGTGTTAATATACATGGTTGTGGTATTTGTTTTTTGCTGAGTCTCGTACTTTTTTGTAAATTGTCCGCCAAAGTTGTCTCAAATTAACGTCTTGAAAAGTGTCACGACAGGCCTTCGCTCGAGTGAAATTTAATTTCCGTAAAACTCTGAAAAATAAAGAGATCCGATCAAACGGATAGTGGTTTTAGTATAGGTACATGAATGTCTTACAACACACAAGAAATGAGCTAAATCTGTGTCTCAAGCGAAATCGACCAGACCGCTCTTACAGAGACACTCTCTTAATGTTCTGTTGGATCATATTGGTGAATTTCTTTTTGCAGGTGTCAGGATTTTAGACAAAGAGCTGACTGATGCCTTAAAGGCTAAAGGCCTTGGATTCAGACAGGATTATGTGGACATCTACTCTAATAGCTGGGGTCCTGACGATAATGGTCATGAAGTAGCTGAAATTGGAGTTATGACCGAAAAAGTTCTTAATCAAGGTGCATTAAAGGTATAGGTTAGTTTGCTTATCAATTCAGCCATCACTTTCACAAATTGTCTCGGTATCATCCTTAGGTCGTACAGTTAAGAATTAATTTCGCTCTGTTCCCTATCTAACCTACCACATTTCTTCTCTTCCTCTAAACCTGCAAAGGCAAATTGACTCTTGAGTCTATAAACAGTCGTCACAAAATTGAAACCTCTAATGCGAACTTGGAGTCTGACTTGTGTTTCCTGAAGGACCCTAAAATCTTTTTGGGCTCTGTTTGGATGAGTTCCTTCTTTTAAGCCAAAGATTTTTCAGGATCCGCAGACATGCTGATGCTGTCTCAATCCTGGCCTGCAGGCCTGATGGCCTGCAGTGAATGTATGTGTTCTGAGCCCATTCACAGATGTGCATCATCTAGCTTCTTCGTGGCCTGTCACGTTTTCCCTTTACTGGCAGAAAAGTGTCCATGCGTGATGATGTTAGCCAGTTTTAGCTCACTTGGATGTACCGTTACGTGATGTACCTTGCGCAATTTGGATTTGTAGTTTCTGTAGTCGTGCGAAGTCTTTCACCTGCTTTTTCACTGACATGTTTCTGCGTCTTTCTTTCCAAGGAATGCCAAGTAATCTCCTACAGCATTTAAATTCAAAAGCATTGATTTTCGTTACAATCTCTTCATTGTATGTGGAGGATTCGCATCCATAGATGAAAACAGAAATCACAATCGATCTTAATAATCTCAATTTCACTCTGAAGCTAATTTTGTGACATTTTGTCCATTTTTGCCAATGAATAGCTAGTTTAGCCACCATGAAATATTGCACAAAAATGAATGTGATAACTTATGTTTGGCCGTGTCTAAAATGCGGTGAAGAAAAGTACGCCGCCCTAAAGAACACGACAAGTCCAGCTCAGAATGGCCTGTAGATCTCGCAATTTATCCTCTGGTAAAGTCACAGTACAAGATATGGTGTTCAGCTTAACACCAAGAAAAATGAGCCGCTGGGTAGGGGAGACCAATTTGTGCTGACTTTTCGTGAACCCTAAGTCTTGGAGGAGCCTGAGGAGCCAGTCCGCTTGTGTGTCTCCAACCACAAGAAAGTGATCCAAGATACCGTAAAATTCCGAAAATAAGCCCCTCCATGTATAAGCCCCTCCAAATATAAGCCCCCCAAACCAGTAACGCAAAAAACCCTCCGTTAAATCGCCCCTCCAAATATAAGCCCTCGGGGGGCTTGTACTTGGAAATTTCCCTCAAATACAAAGTAGAACAATGGAAAAACGGTAAATTTCCTTCCAACTATAAGGCTAGCCCAATCGATTTTGAAATACAAATTTCCCTCCATAGATAAGCCCCTCCGAATATAAGCCCCTCCAAAAATAAGCCCCTCAAAGAGGGCCTTTGAAAAATATAAGCCCCGGGGCTTATTTTCGGAATTTTACGGTATACAACAATCCTTGCCGTTGTGCG
>NC_133203.1:25613525-25633525 GCF_958299795.1 Porites lutea
ATTGTGACTGTCAAAAGGCCCTGCTTGTAGATGTCAAAAACTTGCTTAGCATGCAGAGGCAAAACATGCCCAATTGTCCAAATAGTTGGATTTACTGCAGTTGGTAAGAACATTGCATTGGCTCTGTAGTATTCTTCTGGTAAGGATTTCAGTTTAGAAAGATCTGTTTCCTGGACTTCAAATCTGTTAAATGTTGAACAACAGTCCCTCAATCTGATCCCAACATAAACTAAAGTCAACACCGTCTTTCTTTGCTTCTTACTGTCTCCCTCCCTGCTTAACACCTTTATGAGCCTCATAAAATTGTGGCAAAAAGACCGTGATTCCTTCCCCGTAAAACGGTACTGCAAGTCCGCCTGTTTTCCTTGGGTTTCGTCAAACCATTTCTTTACTTTTGTGGCTAAACGTTTTGCCTTAACCTCATACTGACGGGCAGTTACAACATTTGCAAAGCAACTTTCTTCTGGTACATCTGAAAATGTCTTTTGTGATGGCAGTATGTTTGATTTTCCAATGGATTCCTTCAAAAGGGCTTTAAAAAAGTATTGCCAAGCATTATTTTTCCAATGCAGTTTCCAACGAGTTTTCCAACTAGAGGAGTGAACTCTTGCCTGCTTTTTTGATGAGCGATGAATTCAGTCACTTTTGACCTTTTCGCTTTGGCAGACCCTGGTTTTCCCTGGAGTGAAATCTTAAATTTTTCGACACTTTCAGCTACCTTAACCCTTTGTTGAAAAGACCATGGCCTCCACTTACATGAAGCATCACTTCCAAAGCTTCCTTGCAAGTCAGTGTAATCATTTTTGCTTTCATTACCAAATGAAGAAAAGTAGGTTGCTGCATTAGAAAGCTCCCCGCCAAGCATAGCCAGCATCTTCATATCATTGGGTAGCTCTTTAAACCTTAATGTTACATGCAAATCATTTATTTTAAACACCTTTCCCTCCAAGTCTACTATTTGTTTACATGCTGCTTGAACATACTCTTTGACCACCAATGAAGATTCCTCACAATTAGCCCCAAATATCAAAAAGTTGTCAGAAGTGGAGGCTACCCTTTCCCCAGCTGAACGGCAAGGTTATGCTTGACTTTCATAAAATGACCGACAGCAAAGCGCTTGTGTATTCTAGGCATGTTCCCGTCGTCGCGCGCTCTGGCCAACAAACTCAGGATACAAGTAAACCGCTGCAAACCAATCCCATGTTTACAATATCGTGAGGATACGAGACCTAGTGCGTGTTAAATATCGACGATTTTCAAATACTCTAAGACATTTCCAAGAAACATACGATTCTTACCGGGAGATTGAAGAAGCCATAAACCGTCTTTTGAGGTCTGTATTGACAAATCCAAAGAATTGTACTGAAGCTAAAACAAGCCTATTTTCAGTGCTGCAAACAGACGCCATTAGATCGAAGTTTCCGTATAAACGAAAATCTTGTCTCTCCCGTGAAACCTCAAAACATTTGGTATCAACAGAAAGCTTGTGTTTTCTTCTTTGAAGTGAAATCTTCTATTCACAGCTCCCGCTCTATCCCCGAATGCAAAGGGAGCTTTTTTATACCCCAAAAGAGTAGCACCCAGTTCCTCCCTAAAATCTCATGGTCAAGAAGCCATTTCTGTCTTCATGCGAATGTCGGAAAACTGGAGACAGCTGACCCAGCGTGAAATGAGTGTTAACACTCGAAGCAAAAAGGGACTTAATTTGCATATAAGACAGTGGTGAACTGACTAGTAGGGGGACTATTAACGGAACTAAGGGCGTATAATGTAACGGTTTATTGAGCTCGATTCACCACTATATGTTGGCGACGAGGAGTTCCCTATTTCTTGGAAAATAGTTGATTTCGATACAAACCTGAATTACGGAACATTCAACCCCGACATGGATCCAACTTCGGTGGGTTCGCGCTTCAGAAAATACGTGGAAAGATTTAAAGTTTACGCGTTGGCAATGAGCATAAAGGATAAAGCAAGGAAGAAATAATCGTGTCAACGGGAAATGACAGAGAATTCTGGAAATTGATTAAGTGTGTTGAAGAGAAGAGTATAGATCATAAAGACGCAGACATGAGAAAGTACTTTTTTAACGAACTGGCTGTAGTTAATGGGCTCGCTTTCCGCGGTGAACGCATTGTGGTGCCTCAGACGCTCAGGGAAGCCACGGTTAAGATTGCCCACGAAGGCCACAAGGTATTGTTTGTACAAAGCAGTTACTCCGTGTCCATGCGCTGTTTCCTAGTATGGACACAATGGTCGAAAAGCATGTAGGGAAATGCCTCGCTTGCCAATCTACCACGCCCTGTCACACCAGAGAGCCTCTACAATGACGAACTTGCGAAGGGGTCGGGGGAAAAAAATCAGTGTAGAGTTTCGCGGGGCCGTTAAGAAACAAAGACATGGCTTTGGTCTTTTGGGACCAGTATGCCTGGTATCCAGTCGTTGAGTTTACATCAAGTACTTCTGCTGATTACGTCATTCCCATATTTACGCGCGTGTTCAACACGTACGGAATCCCCGAAGAGATCAAAACGGATAATGGGCCCCCGTTTAATGGATCAAAGTTTGCGAACTTTGCTCGGGAACAAGGGTTCAGACACCGAAAGGTCACCCCTGGGTGGGCTGAAGGTAATGGTGACGTGGAGCGTTTCATGCAAACCCTCAAGAAGAGTGCGGGTCTCCCCCTGATTAAACTGTTTGAACTGAAACTAAATAAATGACACACTGTAATTGTAATTGATGGTCGATGCATTACAACCTAGGCGAGTGTACCGTGTGGCACGAAATTTTTGCGGGAGTTTATTTTTGCAGATTGGGCTTTTTTTCTGTGTCGTGGAAACTAATTTTTGTGACCAGGTGTTATGAAGCAAAATTGTAGTATGATTGTGAGATGGCGTGATTTTATTCCTTTTAAACTTTGTTATTAATAGTTTCCCTCTTTTGACAGATTTTACTGATTGCCGGGTTAAACATTCGAAGTATTCAATTAAATTAACAACATAAACAGCAACAGAGAACTTACTGACGGACAGATCGGATTAAATATTAAAAGCTTATAGAATCAAGAAAGTCACGATTTCGTGTAGTGTCTGAGCGAGCCATTGTACTGTGAGGATTGAAGCTGTAAAATAAACCTTGTTTTTGCTTAAAACTGTGATATCGTGTAGAACGGCCGTACGGCATTCACGACATCAGGACACGTTGGTTTTTCTTGCTGGGAATTAATTTTCAAAAAGTACCCAGTACCCAGCATTGATAGTATGTTCGTTCTTGTTAAGTGCGTGCAATCAGCGTGTAATAGAAATACAGATTTTCAAACAGCACTACGGTATGCGTACACTATGTAAAACCAATTCATTGTATACCGTTTTGTTTTTGAATTGAAGAGGCGAGTTGTAATTGAACAGACACGATTTCTTAGTACTGTATTTTTGTGTAGTAAATTTTAGTCAGAGTATATTTAATACTCTGTAGTAAATTTTGGCGGGAAAAATGTTTTCGTTTAATAATTTTTTTTGCGAAATCGCAAAAATCGTAGAAATTAGAACCCGCGAAAATTTCGTGTCACACGGTATCTCTAGTTCATCTGAACTTTTTTTTGAGAGCTTTTCTCTATGTTTGAGGAAAACAAGAAGAAAAAAATCGTCCCGTTCGAAGGAGAAAAGCTTCAGCAATACGCAATCGCGTGCAATACCATTGAGCTGTAGTTAAAGCGGTCGCACAGGGTTAAATTGTCTAAACTAAACCAAATTGGTTCGACTTGGACAGAGTTTTTAAGCCAAGAAAACGTTTCTTTTCTAGTTTTTTATTAGTAGTATTTTTATAAGGTTTGATTTTATAGTACACTGCGAACCGACCGGATGAAAATGAACTCAGTCAATTTTTTGAACGATCATAGTAGGGACGTCTGTACACAGGCTAACGTGTGCATAAGATAAGAGTGTTCATTCCGGAAGTCATATATGGCGCCAGAAATGGGCTCCTGATGGTGCTTTTTATGCCGGGCTCCGTGCGGAAGGGGTACCTTTTTTATGCTTCAGGTATTAAAAGGGGTAGAGATTTCACTAGCTGAAGTATATGAAAGGGTAGGAAAGTGTATCATTTCGGTCAGTAAAAAGGCCCAAAGGGACTAGGCTCACGATCACGTTGTTTATCTTTCCTAGTAAGAAAACATACTTTGCGTAGCAAGATCTTATATCATCTTTCACCTTTATTGTTACCTCGGAATCGTTGTAAAGAATAATTGCATAAATTGCATAAATGATGATAAAAACATAGAAAGATAAAATCAATGAAATCAAGACAAAAATTAAATGTAAAAGCAAGGATATTGTTACCTAAAAGCTGGCTATTGAAGTACTGAAATCTTCCATAAGACTGTTGTGTTGATCAAAAACACTGTTGAATTTCAGTGATCCAGTTGCTCGTAATGTTTACGTATCGAACAGTTTGAGTTTAACAGTTAATTCGGGTGATTTTTTTAGCGCCTCAAACTCAGTAGGTGGCTCACTTACTGTACAAGGTTTCGTGATAAAAGATTCACTCGGAAGAGTTCGCTTGTAAATGGGTCTCTCGCATAGTATAGTTCATGAAATATTCCACTTCCAAAATGTACTCTTGCCATCTTTTACCGTGAACTTACCATGAACAGCGTTTACATTCGTAGTTTGCATTCGTATGCTTCCACTGAAGATAGATTGCTAATAGCTTTAAGTCGCTTCGAGCTCCTCGGAATGTACCCTTCTGAAGTCCGCTGACCTGTTCTACGCATACTGTTATATATATCTTGTGCACGCGCTGAACACGCAAGAGTCCGATTTGTGCCAGAAGGAAAAACCGAGCTCATTTCATAACTGGGCTGTGGGACAGGGAGCCCAGTAATAAGGCACTTTTCAGCAGAATTATGTTTAGGAATCGCTCCCAGTGTACTAACTGCCGTGGGTTTGCTAGAAGTAATAACATAATTGCCCTGCATAGTAAGTAAGTAAGTTTGTAAATATCTTATTATCTACTCCCCTCAGGCCCTGGTTGGGGGACTTTGCCAGACTGCTTAAGGTGCAGGTTACAAGTAATGAAGGAATGAGTAATGATGCCCCCATACATGAGTGTGAAAGTGAGATAGACCACTACACCGGGCACTACATGCCCTACTCTTTACGAAGAGTGTGTGGGTTCGTTAACGTCCCACAGATTTATTTATTCCGTCCTTGGTTTTTTGGGAGGGCTAGAGGGGATCTAAATTTTCCATTTAATTGTCCAGATGGTGGCTTTGAAAATGTAGAGAAGATCATCTGATTTAAAATCGCAACTTATGCAGTTGCAGAAAGAAAGCCTGAAAAAAACTCAACCTTGCCGGGATTTCAATCTTGGGATACCGATGCGGCGCTCTAGCCAATAGGGACCTTACAAAACTACGACGGCGACGGCAACGTGAACGTCAAAAAAAGCAATAGGTTTAATGAGTAAAACAACAACTCTGCACACGCATCACGCTTTTTTGTACATTTCTTTGCCTTCCCTGCACAACTATGACGTGAAATGACCAAATTTAAGTTTACCTGAGAACGGGAACGGCAAGGCGATAAATTTTACCATCTCTGTTTGAACTCGGGCGCGTTCCCCTCTCTTCAGTTCCAACATAAATTCCCTTCTTTTAAGTAACTGGGCGACCTGGTTGAATCGCGAAATACTTTGAAAGGATGTGAAGTCTATTTTTCAGCGACGTTTTCATCGACGTCGCCGTTGTCGGATCGTAAGGTCCCTAATTACGCTAGGTAGCCAACTGGGAATTGGTCATTGAATTGGTTCATAATTTACCCGGGAAAGATGAAGATGATAAGGCGTACGATAGATTCAAAAGAAATCCGTTATTTTGGCACGATTTTGCAAACTCATCCCTGATTCTACTTTGTTTTGGGCTTGCAAAATCGGCGCCAGCGCGTAAAGTGGTTTTCTTCGTTTTTCACAAAACGAAAAAAAATTTGTAAGAGATTTTTCTAGGAAAAACACTCTATGGCGTTACTATTCTTACCAGCGTCTTCCTATACACAAGAGAAAAGCGAATTTGAGTTTTTGAGTATTGCCGCGAATATGCAATTTTGGTTGATTTTGGACGGTTTGCTCTTGATAGTTGAGTTTTGGCGTTAAGTGGTCAGCACCTGTGATTACTCGTGCAGCACGATTTTGTAACTTTTTAAGTTTGTCAGCGAGTCAGAAGCTGATATCATAAAGAATAGTCAAAGAAAGATTCAACACTTGACTAATAAACACTTATCCAGGAGTCATTTCAGAAGTAGGTTGAATTTGATCGTCTGGGTGAACGTAGGCCTGAATAGGACTGTTGTTGTTGACAGTGACTCACGTTTCGACAACCTGTGCGGTACTCATCTTCAGAGTCAAAGTGAGTTGTATCACGTCAGTTGATGGTATACTCTGGTTATTGATCTGATTGGTCAATTACGTCGTGATGTTATTGGTCGTCTGTCTGTTAAGCCGTGATAATATTGGCTATGAAGACTTGTAATTGGTGCGTTTCGATCCGTCTGTTGTCACATCTAAACAGTCGTTTATTGTCAGTCAAATTGTCAGTCCTCCAGTCGTTCTCTTGTAGTTAGTTTTGCTTGATCTCGTCAATAAGCCGTCTGTACGGTGCTGGTAACTGTTGACTACGATTCAGTGGCGTTTGTTCTAATTTAGTAAACCAGCTTTCTAAAGTAAGTCGTTGATAGTGGTCTGTAGAATACGTAATACATGTCGCAGAGTCCCAGTCGATTTGATGTTTTGTCTGTAAATGGTGTTCGCAAATGTGATTGTTGACGTCACCATTTCTCGTCGCTCGTTTGTGTTCGGTCAGTCGCATGCTAAGGTTGACTTAATCGTTTGTCTCTACAGAAGCTGAAATAAATCCATTTTTTTTTAGTGTCATGCGTTCAACAAAGTTCTGCCTGAATTCTGTAAATATTCTGTTATTTCCGAGGATACGTTCTGTCCTTTTTTTAACCAATAAAGATGCAGCAGTGACTTTTCCAGTTATATTATCTCCAGAAGATCTTAACAGAAAGTTTACCGAAGCTTTTCGCGCGACTTGTGGGATCCAGAACGTTTTCAGGTCTTTCAAGAACAAAACGCCTGCCCTGACAATCTGAAGCTAGTGTAGCTACTGATAAAGGTCAAATAACGTGGTTTATTTCTCGACCTATCAAAGGCGTACATCCTAGAGAGAGTGCTGCTCCCTATTTCAAACTCCTAACAATCCTTAAATTAGATCATATATATAAATTAAAAATATGTTGCCTTATACATAGAATGAGAAATGAAACTGATAGCATTACAGATATTTCCCTTGATGTCCTGACTCCAGCATCGCGTATACACAATCATAATACAAGATTTGTCAGTAATCTGAATAATTTTAGGCCAAGAGTATCCACTAACTTAGGCAAGACGTCCTTTAAATTCTCTGCTGCAAAAATCTGGGAGACTGTACCGCCTGGTCTCAAGTGTCTGCCATATCATAAATTTAAGAAAGAATGGAAGTCCTATCTTCTAACCAACCAAATCTGACCTTGCTTATTTATTCTATCACTGATATTATCTGAGATTTTATTTCCTCTCTTTACTGCTGCCGATTATCTGATCATGACGGTGTCCAATAAGAAAGCTCTTGCTACTTTCGACACTGTACACAAATAAACTTCATGTCTTTGATTTAATTATTATCAGCTACTTTATTTTCCTACCTACGTACACTTGTGTAAATATCTTATATAGTGTGAAATAAAGAATTGAATTGAATTGAATTGAAATTGAATTGAACTGAGTTTGGGCCAGCCTTTACGGCGTCATGTTAAACCAAAATTTATTGCTTAGTAGCTTTCAGTTCATTAGGTGGCGATCATGACTTGAATTATGTTTATTGCAGGGTCGAAAAGGACGTGGTTCAATATTTGTTTTTGGTGCGGGAAATGGTGGATATTCAAAAGACAGCTGTTCCTTTAATGGTCTTATAAACAGTATATACACTATTGGCATAACTGGTGTCAATAAAGACGGTTCAGTTCCACGCTATGGGGAACGTTGTCCAGGAATCATGGCAGTAACTTACAGTAAAGAAATCTTTACTCGGGTAGATAAAGTGGTAAGTTACCCTCATGCAGCAGTACCAGACCAATATTTCAGGTTGTTGGCGGAGCCTCCGCGCGCGCGAAGCGGAGCGCCATGGGTAATAACATTTGGTAAACTATCCATCCGAGAAAAATTTGGTTATGACGTCACAGTACGTCCGTACGGACTTTCCGGGTAGGGGTAAGTAGAAACGAATTCCTCCTCTCTCCCTTAGAGAGTTTTGTGCCCTATTGTTTCAACAGCCTTTAGAAATGATTGAAAAATCAGAATCTGTCAACTGACCAAATGTTTGGTGGATTTTAGGGGCCGGCCATTTGACTTTTGAGGGGGTTATGGGTGATTTCCGAAAAAATGTCCTGCGGACTGATTTCGAGAGGAAAAAAGCATGGAAATAAATTCCTGGGAGAAAAATATCCTGCACTGAAAAAAATATCGCTCATGACTTACAATGCTGAGAAAAAAACTTTACGCCGTTATATGTCGTGGAAAAAATTTCTAACTGCAGAGAGGTTTGGGAAAAAATTCTTCTAATACAAGCTAAATCAGTAAAATCACCCATACCCCACTCCACCACAAACGTCCAATGGTCATGTCAACCATTTAGGCGTTGAAGGAAGAAAAAACGGATCTGACACCTTTGTAATTGTCATCCATCAGCAAAATGGCTGGCGCGCGTCCATGATGTGGTGGTTTTCAAGACTAAAGGTTTGCATTTCAAGATTGAAAATACGTCGATAAAAGACAAATGGAAAGAGAAAGTTCAAAAGAATGCTCAGTTCCCTTTTTGTGGACAAACGAAATCTTTTCTCCATGAAATTGTCTTTCGAGGAATTCAACCTTGTTTTTTACACGGCGGATCGCAGCGCTTGGCTTGTTCTGAACCAACCAAGGTAGCAAGGTTTCTGAAGACTCTTGAGGTACATTCCGTACCCTATGATCAAAGAAACGTACGTTTTTAAAAAGGAATTTTTGTGTTTATAAAGGTTTCATAGACGTTTTCTACATTTTGACGTCGGCGTGAAAGAAAAACCACAAAATGTGCTTTTGAAATTGATTTTTTTACCATGTGCTCGACCGATTTAACTTGCGTTAACGCAACGATTTAACTTGTCTTAAGCGAATTGCTTGTTAGGATTAACGTATGGGATTTTGAATAAAATTTTTCAAGAAAGTAAGTTATTTATCTGTCATTGTTCATTCATTACAGCTCAAAAAACGACCATGAGACTACAGATCGTGAGATTTTTTCGGACGGGCCCTTTCTTGAATTAAAACTGAAGTGTTGTTTTTGTACGTGTTCCGCATTGAATTGCTATTCATTTTCTCATTCATTACTTGCCATTTAAGAATATTGCAGTGTGTAGAATTCAAGAATTTCTTGTGCCCTGAATACCGCTTGAATTTTGCGTTCGCGTTTGTTTTCAGTTGTTTGTTTACGGCGTTATATTCTCACTGAAAAGTGAGCTTATCTAAAAAAATGAAAGAGTTCTCCTCTATTCTAAAACGGACAGACTCGCCGGCTTTTCGATGCCGAGTTTGTCTTTTTTTTAAATAAAAAAAGTTGTAAGTTGCTGTATTAACCGACCGACCAACCACCCGAGCGACCTATCCATCCGCACCACAGGGAAACTAATGTGTACTCTTACACTTTCCAGCTAGTTTGGGAGCCCAGGAGAAAACTGATTGCACGTCAATGTTGTGATCAATTGACAGCTGTCGATTTTTTTTGTAATATCCGCTGACACGTTTTCAAATGATCGCATGCTGAAGTTTCTTTCTTTTTTTTAATTCATATGAAATATGTTGTGTTTGTGTCACTATGGCTCTGCACTATTAAGATTTTGATTTCAAACTGACCTCGGACGCAAAAATTCAGCCATTTATTTAAAAATACAGGCGGGGAAGACCTTTTCTTACCATGTTCACGCGTGGGTCACGCTCTATGTCCAATTTTTATTGTCTGATTGGTCAACATTTGACAGGTGAGTTCATGCGGAAAATTTATGCAGCATCTTGAAACTTGTTTACTTTGACAGCTGAAGCTGACAGAGTTTTATGTCAACTTGTAATGTTTTTAACTGTTTTTTACCAGTGGGTGTCCAAAATGAAAAACAGGTGCTATCAAGAGTCTTCTGTTATTCATGGCTGGTTTGTTTATTGGGTTTTGGGTTGAGAAATGCGTCGCTTATCAAAGTCGGAAATCCGATTTCGGATGGCATCGTTTTTGTGTTCACCTTGCTTGATGCGTAAGAGGGTTTAAAAGGCTCAAGCGATTCTGCCCTTACTTGATAGCTTTCAGGAGCTGCATCTCGAATGGTAAGCCTGAGTAATTATTGTATTTGATGTTTTTTTTTTATATCTAATTTGGTGAAGTCGAGCACAGTTTATGCGGCAAGTTTATTTGAGACAATGATCTGACCGAGTATCAGGCTTGATCTAAGCTTAAAGAACTTTAAAAAGCCTTTAGATATATTTTCTCGCCGCAGATAGAAAGAAAACGTTTCGAAGAATATTTAGCTATAAATTTGGCTGTAGAAGGAAAACTTTGAGCGATTGTCTTGCGTTGAGTTGATCTTTTAAAAAAAGCAAACACCGGCAGGGCGGCTTAAAACATAAACTTAAGCTTTAAGCTTAAAGACTTAGAAATTTTTAGAGACACTTAAATACCTCTCTTCGTGAATGAAAATTGTTGTCTCTGTAAATGTTTCACCGAATTATATTTCTTTTATTGATTGTTAGTAGTCTCTCTTGCAATTTTAATCGCTGTGCCGTTTGTTTTCAGTCGTTCTTGAACATCGCTTGCAGGAGCACTCAAAATGCCGCACGTATCAAACGCTTTTTAAGATTACACATCGTTAAAAAACCATTAACCAAAAAAAAAATAAACGTAATAAATTATTTATGTTGAAGCGTAACTCTATTAATGTTCATTCAAACACTCGACCATAGACTTTCCCAGAGTCCTTCGCTTCTGATTTCCGGTTTCGGTAGTTGACCCCAGCACAAAGGACTTTTATCACCTGTAGCGCGCCAAATTTACAAGAGGAATTTTCCTCCTGTAGGTTTTATCCAATCATGAATGGTTTTACTGATGCGCCGTCAATCAAACCCAATCACGCCCATGGAACGTGACTTGAACTGTTTTGATCCAAATTCAATTGAACTGTGTATTTTGTACTGGCTGTATTTCGATTTCGTTTTATTGCCTGTATTCAAATACAAAGCTTTAAAGGGCGTTTTATCCTCCTCCATTTGACTACTTTACCAAGGTCAGATTTTCCTGGTAGCCATGGAGCGAAAAAACATTACCGACTTGTTTTGTTTTGAGCGCGCGTACTTGAAAGTTTTTATTTTTTAATGTTTTCTTTCATGGCGTATGCAAACCTTGCAACGAGCCCGAAACGTCTGGAGATTGAACTCACAAATATCACAGGACGACACTTTTGTTCATTGCCCGTTTTTTGTATTGAACATTCTTTTATTTATTTTATTTACTTTCTCTTATCGGAATTTTTTTCGTTATTTGTTTGTTTTGACATACTTTGACAGCTCGCGACAGTACAGGCTCGCGACAACACACGCGACAGGGACGCAAATAGTTCGCGGCAAAATGACGTCACTTGGTGCGATTTTTCGCAGGGGAAACAAGTTGAGCTCTCGCTCTTTCGCTCGCTTTTGCCGCAGAAAACATAAAAAATTTACCACTCGGGCTTCGCGCTCGTGAACAAATTTCAGCTCGACTTGTAGGCAAGTCTAACTCGACCACAACTCGCACTGCAAATTTGGTGCCTGTCGAAAGGGACAACTTTATGGCCGTATAGGTGATTTTGAAAACTTTTTGAATGGTTTCGCTGAAAACCCACGATTGATTGTCCTGAATATCGACTGAGTGCAATTTGTCTTGAAAAATTGTGAAATATTGCATTCTGCAAGGTCTGTATGATAAATAGTACTGTTTCGCCTCAGATGTGATGTATAAAAAGTGTAAAAGGTTGGTTTACACACCCCCCGATTTGTTGGCAAGATTTTGTAAAGTAAACTTGTCGAACACAAAGAATTTGGCCCGATTTGTTTTCCAGGCCTAATCTACTGTGATCAAGAGCCATTATGGCTCTTGTATGTGATCGAAGATGATTGCTGTTTTTTGGGTGCACACATAAGGCTATCAACTCGATGTCAGCACAGGTAGCCCAAGCTCACTATGAGAGCCCTGAACAACATTATCCTACTTAGCTAATTAATTATTCATACAGCAAGAAAATTATAAGACGTTGTATGGAGAAATATTCTTTGCTCACTAAATTAGCAAAATGTACATTGAATGTCGCTTTGAAGCTTACTTTTAGCGTCTTCTTGTTTTTCTTTGTATTCTGACTGCATTTCAGACCTCCTAGGCACTGTTTAAGGCCTTTTTGGGAGCGACAGTTTTTCACCCAGATGACAGTAGAGAGAAGAGAAGAGAAGGTTGGCAAACCTCTCTTGACCGGCTCCACTCTCGGCGGCGATAAATTCCGTGACATTTGCGACATGGAGACAATTCTGCCAGAAACAGATGTCCTGATAAATAACGCACATTTTCCATCATTCACATCGCCAAAATTCCCATTTCGAAGGTCCTAAATCGCCAACGAAGTGGGCAATACACGGCTGAGGTTAGGCGAGTCGAGAGCAGACCCGCAACGGACTCCAACCGTCAAGTCGACAATTTCAAACCGACGCGGGCTGGCAGGGTCAAATTGTTCAACTGTCAAAGGACAATTGGAGCATTTAGCCTACTGGGCACAGTAACTGATTTTTTTTTGGTAGTAGAACCATTGGTAGTCCTGATGTGTGCGAACTCAGCGTAAAGCAGATTCTCGTAGAGATCACTATCAGGAATGAGTAGGGAAGTGAACAGGAAAGAGTGTCATCAACCACAGTTACCCAGTTAGCTCATATAGATCCATGAACTTAGACAAAAGTTAGGTAGTTGATTATGATGAAGACGATCGGATAGGCCTGCCAAATATTCAGTGGGCCTTCTGGCGAAAAGCTGCCGCGATCGGACTGCACTAAACTGTGCCTGACGAAGTTGTCCAAAAACCTAGTGGTGGACAGTATGTGCCTCAGCCAGATGGCCAGGACACGACAGAGATTGGCCGCTTTGCAGAAGTAGTAATCCGGGAGAGTTGCTCGGTATCATTTTTTAATGTACACAAAGGTAGGTACAGGGGAGCTAGTGTGGTGGAGGATCCCTGCCTTACGACAAAATATGTAGAGTATCCCCTGACAATGTACATTGTTCGTGAACTTGCTTGTGACAAGAAAGAAAAACTCGTTATAGGCAATAGACTGCTAGATGCGGTCCTAAGGGCTGTAAAACTAGTGGCCGTAGAAGTGAAAGCCATAGTCTTCAGATCTTGCTGCGTCACTTAGTCGTGGACTTCAAAAGCTGGGTCGCAATATTGCCGGCTAAAGCGAAAACATCATTCCCGGATTACAGGGACCGCTGACACTACTTGAGTTCCAAATTAAATTCCCTGCGGCTGGTTTGGGTCCTATTTATTGCAGAAGTAACATATAAATAGGCTGCTGTTACCTGCTGTTTGGAAAAAGGAGCTCATGCTCCTCCCCGAAAAGACAGCTGGACGCACGATCATTGCCTGATATAATTGGACGAGCAACATAAATAAATTTTGTTAGCGCAGCTTTCAAACCGCAGATGCGAAGCTGTTGTTTGATTTAGCGTACGATCCTTTCGTTGGGAATCCTGAAATAATTACAAAGAAAACAGTCGAGAAGCTTTAAATGGTATGGTGTTTTTGTTATTCAACCAATCAGTACTGGATCATTCGTTATTTTCTAGTTTGCAACGATGGTTTTTGACAGCTAAGATAAAAGAGACGACTTCCAAGTCCATTCCTGTTGTAATTTCATCCCTAACTTTACCAATGCAAGATCAATGGAAATACCTTAAAGTAGTACGTATGACCAAAGCGACGACGAGGCAAAACACAACATGTGTTTGGTATCTGTTGACACTGCCAATTTCCAGCGTTTCGTAACGACTCACAATTAGTACGGACTTTAAGATACGGCGACTACGGACTACGAGTACGGATAAGCATGCTACTGCGCATGATCAGAACCACGCGACTGTTCATTTTTCCCACGTAGTCCAGCGGGTACGGTGAGTTGTCGAGCTCTTTCGCGTAGTCGCGACTACGGAGAACATTTTGCTCGTATTTTGCCATCTCGGTAATTCTAGAATCTCGTTTTTTCGTAAAAAAGTTTTCAATTCACCTGCGTTAAGTGAGAGGCAAGCGAAATCTGTAAGTTGTGTCTAATTTCTGCTCAGATTTACGCTTTTAATATACTCGAACCATTTAAAGTTATGACTACATTTTTATCAAAAACTAAAATAAGCTTAGCTGTTTATACGCGGAATTCAGATTGACGGCCGAGCACAGAAATCATGAAGGTAATTTACTTTCTCTTCGCACTTGAAAAGTTTCAATTACAATGGAAAATCTGTCCATTTGCTACTATATATATTAATTATATTAATTACAGAACTGGAAAGAGCTATACAATTAACTACGAACTGGACTGTAATAGTAGTAATGTTGTCTACTTGTTGTCCTGTAAGGTTTGTCATGTGCAGTACGTTGGGTCAGCAACAACAAAATTTGGGCTTAGTTTCACAATCCTAAGGCCCGTTTTAGAGCGCATTCAGGGCTTTCTTTTGAGGGTAGAAACAAGGATGATCTTTTATGTAGACATTTTTCTGGCCCGGGACACCATGGTCTTGAGGATATCAGTATACAGTTAATTGACAGAGTGTCCGGGGAAGAATCAGCTCTCCGGGATAAAGAAGGCCAGTGGGCCTATAGGTTTAACTGTATTCAGCCTCAGGGCTTGAATATAAGTGATTTTTTTTACAACCAGAATAGGGCGACTAGGTCTCGCGTCCGGTATATATAGTAGCGAATGGAACAGCATTTTCCAAAATTTCGAATAAAGAGGACAACCTCTGGGGGTATTCCCAAATTTTTGAAATTTTTTTCCCGGAAGATTCCTTTTCATTCATCTTTGCTCCCCGAATTTCCAGAATTTTCGGTTGAATGGTTCGCATTTCGGAAATTCAACAGTTTCTGGAATTTCTGGAAACTTTTCCGGGAAATTTCTGTACCATTTGCCGCTGTTTCCAAATTTTCGAAAGTTTTCGTTGAATGGAAAGCGACCCAAGTTTTCCAACAAAAGATCCAATCCAAAAAGCTTCAGTTTTTTTATTGTTGTGCCTGAGGCCTGAGGCTTTGCACTGAGCATTCCAAAGTTTTCTGGGCTTCAAGAAGTGATTTTTCTGAGCCATTAACGATGAGGGTTGTGTCGTCAGCGTATTTACTTATCTTAAACTCAGTATCTTTGACAAATAGATCGCTAATGTCACCATTTTTCCTAATTGCTTTGGCAAGAATCTTGGCGGGAAAAAATGAAGAGGTAATGAGTTTCCTTAGTTTGCTTGGCATGCTAAAACGCATCGAATGCCCGCGTCATTCGCAAAAACACACAACACACACACATTACTGGGACTGTCGATTTGGGGGGTGGGGGAGGGGGAAGAAAAACTAATAAGATTTTTGTTGGGGGAAAGGTGTAGATAAATTTCTACGGTGTTAAAAGATATTTGAAAGTTTGTCTGCTCTGTGAAATATTTACTTAACAAAACTCCAATTTTCAAGGAAAAAATTGTTCCCAAAAGTTCAATTTTTGGCCTGAATTTGCCAGCAGCCTCCTGATGCCCAGTATGAAGAAAGGTTTTTATTGACCATTTTCAATTTTGCTCAAGCCTTTGTAATATTCGTTCTTAAAATCTTGGTATGACCCTAAGTAAAAATTAATTTCGTCACCTTGTTAATTTGCGATTCTGACCACAGATTACAGCAAGCCATTATGGAGAATGTACAGACAGTTTCTCTGCCAGCTCTGCTGCTACTGCCATGGCATCTGGACTCATTGCTTTGGCTCTTGAATCAAAGTAGGTTCATATACAATAAACGATGAAGTAACATGTTATTTAGCATTCCATTTTGGATAATAGTGGATTGCTTTTTTTAGTTTGTGTGGGTGAGTTCAACTTGTATTACGCGATTGAGTAAGTTACAGTCACAGGGAGAGTGATTTAAAGGCCATATAAGAAAGCGAGATTGGCACATCCGAGAGCAGTAGGTAAGGTCCTCGTCAATCCCTCGTAAAGTGAAGGAAACGTTGAACTAGAAGCAGACCTTTTTCTCAAGAAGTTGGTCTTAGAAACCTGTACTTTTGGTTTCAAAACTCACTAATTCAGGAAGTCTGAGGACGGGCGACACGTCCCTTAAGAGTACCTCACAAGAAGGTGAGATGAGAAAGATCTTTGAATAGAGGCATAAGAGGCATAGGTATTGGCTGGGGTAGTTGTCGTAAACTTGATAAGGTGGCCCGAACCTATTTATATGCCTGTTGGTCATGTTTTTTAATCGCGTTTTTTGGCAGGAAAGATTCCTACGATTTTTGGAATCTGAAGAATGATTGAACTTTAAGAAAATGTTATTGATTTTCTTGAGGTACAAAAGTGTTTATAATATCGGTCTCTATTGACAACAACAACAATAACAACAACAACAATCTTTATTGTACTCACTCTTGCTCAAAAATAAATTACAACAATGAAAATATTGAAAGTAAAAATTTGAGGCTAGCGGAGCCAGGCAGCCAGTTGACATCAGCATTAAATAAAATTAAATAACAGGTCAGCAAGAAAACTGAAGCAAAAATGCACACACAAAAAGAAAAAGAAAAAAAAGGAGAAGAGGAAAAACGCTATTTCTACGCTATGAAGGAAGTCTGAAATAGTTAAATTTATAAACGAATACAAAACATAAATATAAGAAGAACTTGAAAAGGTGACAGAATTTAACAAAAGACTAATTTACAGGTAATTTGGGAAACAGCACAACTGCTAATAAGGATATAAGTAACTAATAATCTTTGACAAGATCGCTTTTTACTGATTCCTTGAAGTTTGAAATAGAGAAGGTTTTCAAATTTTCACTAATTGAGTTCCATACTTTGGGGCCCATAAATCTTAAGTTAAATATTCCACAATTTGTTCTTACTTTAGGTAAAGTATGGTAAATATAAGTATAGTAAAGTATTTAGGTAAAGTATATCTATTGAAAACCTCGTTTTTACAAAAAAATGTAAATAACTCCGAAATCCCCCGACAGATTTCTCCTAGTATTATATCTGCTAGTTTGGTGGCAATCGTGTCCTTCTCTCATGATGCACTGCAACTTTCACCATCTTCAGTAGAGGGGGCTATTAATTCAAATTGACTGAAATAAAACAGAACGTTTTTTTTTTTTTTCAAAAAGAAAAGGCAGACAAAGCAAAAAAAACAGAAAGAGGTCGCTTAAACTTCACGCAAGTTCAGCAGTTTTCTTTATTTTTATTTGAACCAGCAAGACCTTGAGCTGGAGAGACGTGCAGCATATCATCATAAGGAGTTCAAGAGCGGATAGCAAAATACTCAAAGCAATGGACTGGATCACGAATGGTGCTAATCTTACAGGTAGAATTTATGGTTTTCTACTTAGAAACGTGTACAGTGAAACCTTATTGAAGCACCCGTAGGAAACAGCTACATGACGGAAATAGGCACACCGAAGTAACTTATAAAGCCTACTTAAATGTTTACATTGACATATTACGTGATGCTTATCTTAATAACAAATACAACAGTGTATGCTTCGGCACTTGTCACACTTATAGACGATTTTTGCACTCGTTAGTGCAAGATTGGTGCAAGGATGGCTTAGTGGTAAGAGCAGTCGTCTCCCACCAATCTGCTCAGGGATGGAATCCTGGAAGCGACTCCATATCTGGGTTGAGTTTGTTGCTGGATGTCGCTTTTGCTTCAAGAGGGTTTTTTCCCGGTCCTCCTGTTTTTCCCTCCTCTCAAATTACGGCTCTGTTGAAATTTCAACTTACTGTTATTTGCAGTCAGTAATTACGTTGGATTTGGCCTCATGGATGCCTACAGACTAGTTTCCTATGCCAGGAGCTGGGCAACGGTGCCACCACAACTCATGTGCACCATATCGAATACACAGATAAACAGGTTGGTGTGTGTCAATGTGCGTTGATACTTTAAGGTAAAACGGTTAGCAGTTAGAGCGTTATGATAAAAACTGGTTTATTTTTAGGAATTTTAGTTTTAACGCGTCTACTCTAGTTAGATTTTTATCAAAAACTTTAGCTAAGTACATGTAATGTAAATAGTTGGAAATTCGTGTTATTACCATTCGATGTAAATCTTTAATTGATTACTTTTGTTTTTATGAATTCTGTTAAGGGCTATTAAGCTACTGGAAATAGCGCTATATAAATTTAGTTTCTTCTTATTGTTATTTATATAACTTCATGTTTGAAATTGAATACTTCTTTGCTGAGGATATCAAGCAGTTTGATGTTGAATACTTTATTTAGGCATGACGCTTTACCTTTCAACCGATTTGGAGCCACACTAATAAACTTCGAGGCAGTTTTTTGTTACCCTTTGTGAAATACAAATGCTCTTGCGTGTTCGTTTTTTCCTTACCAGTTCTAAACATAAATAAAACAAAAAGTAATACACGCAGATTTACGCAGATTTGTTGCTAGAAAAGCAGTAACAAATGGGGATGCCGGAGGTTATGAAAAGGACTGCAGTTTAAGCTTTCGTTCGCTGTCGAGTGCTCTCAGGATTCGCTACCAGCATTTTTTTCCTCTGGGAATTCGAAAGTTATTATTTTCTGTTGAAACTGAAGTCTAGCGGGTAACCTCTTAAAACCTCAGCAAAAGCAGGACCAGACTGGGTTTCATGCAGTCATAATCGAGTGGGTTTGAGCGAAGGTGTATTAATTTGACCGGTAGTTAATTTGGGGAGGGAGGGAGACTAATAGAAGAGAGTAAGAGAGGCCGAGCACAACGGATCGGAATCAAATTGTCAAGTTTATGAATTTACCACGTCCAATCAATTGCGAGTTTCACTTGTAGAGAACCTGCACTTTAATATTCCTATTTTCCTAAATTTCTGTTGCATGTATTAACATACATCCTTCTGAACATAGATGCACTTAGTTACAATCATTGGCTTCCATTTATCCACTAGAAAGTATTAAGTAAGCGTTAAAAGGAATACACAAAAATTATCAGACTTAAACCGTACACATATATTGTCTTGCAGTACATCCACAACTTGCCAATTTCTACAACTGATATTCTTTCAAGCTACACTAAGGAACTACTAATGCGAGAACAAAAGTCTGCTGCAACAGTTACCAGGAATATGAAAACATAAGTATCTTGTTGAAAATAAGCGTATCTTCCCTGGACAAATTCATAAACTCGCTTTCATAACCAGCCATGACAACATCGTTTAGCCTTAAAAATGAACTACTGATTCTGATTCTTCTTAATTACCGAGACAAAACATTAAGCTTATTAAATTAGGAAAAAGAGAGTATTTTTATACCTTAATCGTGCGCCACGTGAGTAACTTGATATCTGACACGTAAACAAATCATGATCTTGAATCTTCAATGAATCTTATTTCTCGTCTTTAACTTTAACATTACAGTTTTAGTCAACAAACGAAACCGTCCGAAAGCAGCTCTTGGATTTTTCTCTGCTAAACGCCTCTAAATGCGATTTGTTGGAGTTGACTACTATCTACTTTGGGCTCAGTCGTTTTAACCAAGTCTGCGAAACCTGGCGTGTAAATAAACACCGATATAGAACACACCAGTACTGTTGGCCTTCCAATAAATTCAGCCTTGTTTTTCATGGTGCTTGTTATTTGAAACACATTCCTGGTT
>NC_133203.1:25641025-25818525 GCF_958299795.1 Porites lutea
GTGTAAATAAAATGACAGGAAAGTATGCGCACGCACTAATTTGAAATAAAGTGTTGACAAGCTAAACATGACACAAGCTCGTGGACATCAAGATATTGTGAAACGTGACCCTAGAGTTGGCTTTTCCTTCTTTTCTTGTTCTCGCTAAGATTATGCAGCGCACGGAATATTCTAAACGCTGACTGAGTAAATCTTACTTTTGCTGTCCTGAGTCTGAGTCATGCACTTGATACGACGCTTAATACGAGTACGCTTGGTTTCTCGAAGCCATTTCTGCGCTGGTTCAATAGCTACTTGAGTGACCGGTCCCATTTCGTACAGATCGATGATCGTACATCTGAATCAGTGAACGTACGTTTCGGTATGCCACAAGGGTCGATCCTCGGCCCAGTGTTATTTAATCTCTACGTTTCCGATCTGCAAAATCATCTCCCTTCCTCGATTGGTTCATTTCAATACGCTGACGATGCAACAATATACTCCAGCTGTCCAGCTCGTGAGCTACAAAGATGTGCGCAAGAACTAAACTCCACACTAAACAGTGTGAGCTCCTGGTCTAATTACTCCCATCTAGCACTTAACTCGAAGAAGACAAAGACGATGTTGCTATCCACAAGCCAGATGTCACATGTACATAGTTTAGATAAGAACTGACCAGCTATTACAATCTCCGATGTAAAGAATCAACCATAAGAGGACACAGAAAAAATCTGAGCCCCAGATGGGATTCAAACCCATGACACTCCGTGTTCTAGATCGGATACTCTAACCTCTGAGCTACTGAGGACTCGTTAGCGAGCAAGGGTAATTTTTGTGGGTTGGACTTGCAAACCGCATCTTGCAGTCACACAGTCCATCACAACCAACACATTAAGGCTTAACTGTATCACACGGTCACTGTTCACGAGAATGAACTATATTCAAAAATTGTACACAAACTGTTAGCTACGAATTTTACAATTTGACGGAATTGAAATTCACAAAAAAACTACCAAGCGAATTCAAAAACTATTAATCGAATAAACGAAGATTGTCTCTCTGTCCAAGTCCTTCCAAGTTCTAAACTGTTCTGACTTATATTTTTTAACACTAGAGTTTTTAATCTCGGTCCATGCAAATTTCCATCACACTTCACCCAGTCAGGGCTCGAATGAGTCCCTTAACGCACGAATCTCTTTCACCACCATCGCTAGTTCATTAGTCCTTTTGTCCCTTTCTTCCCCCTTGATATGACGCAGCATATCAACTTTATCTATACGAAAGAAGGGGAAAAAGTCTCTAGGCTCACTAAATTAATATAAATATAAAAAATCCAAATCGATGTTGATGACATTGTCACCAAAGTTTATTAACGAACGTCTTGCTGTCTCATTCATGTAAATCATCTTCTAGCTCTACTTTCGTTCCATTTCTACGGAAGTTTCTTTACTGCAATTCCAACGGACACAATTTCGAAATAGGTCTGGTCAGTTGGCTCTTTCCCACTTGGACTTTCACGACTCTTACATGACCATCTTTTCCTTGATATACTTCGACGATTCTTCCTAGAGGCCAATGCTTGCGTGGTGTGTTGGGCAATATGACTAAGACAGCATCTCCTGATTGAAGGTCTCGTTCCTCTTTCAGCCATTTTCTTCTGTTGCTGAGACTTGGGATCCGTTCTCTGAGCCAACGATGCCAGAAATGACTAACTAGCTCTTGGTCTCTTCTCCATCTTTTCTTGAGACTATAATTGGTTTCGTCTACGGATTCTGGTGCGAATTGACTTCCAATTTGACCTATCAGAAAGTGGTTCGGTGTCTGTGGTATACAATATCATCTTCAGGGTTTGCTGATTGGTACGTGAGGGGCCTCGAATTCAATAACGCTTCTGCTCCTGTGTATACTGCTGTTAATTCTTCATCTGTCACGTCTGCATTGCCCAATACTGCATTCACAGCCCTCTTTGCAGCTTTAATCATCATCTCGTGTACACCCCCGAAGTGTGGTGCTAGTGCTGGTAGAAGTGCCACATTACTCCTTTGTTTGCTGTTGACTGGGCAATTTTGCTTTGATCCAGCACCTCAACCAATTCGCACAATTCTCTCTCGGCCGCGCCGAAGTTCGTACCATTGTCAGATAACATCTCTCTGGGTAGTCCTCTTCGGTTGACCATCGTATAGAAGGCGTTTAAGAACGAATCAGTGTCAAGTCCAAAGGCCATCTCAAGGTGAACCACCCTTGTGGCTAAGCAAGTAAATAAGCACAAGTATCACTTTTGTCTTCGAGATCTTCTTCCTTGAATTGTGACGAAAGGTCCCCCAAAATCTACAGCTGTGTGCGCAAAAGGTTGGAGTGATAACCGAAGTCTGATCTGTGGAAGGGGCGCCATAATTTGCTTTGCAGCTTTGGCCTTCCGCCTGCGGCACCCATTACACTCCTTCTCCCATTCTCGAATTTCTTCACGTCCAGATATTATCCAGAATCGAGTCGATAGGACTGCTAGCGTCTGATTCGTTCCACTTGCATGATTCCCCTCTTCGTGAAAGTTCTTCACAATCAATTTTGTGACTTCATGCTTGCGAGGAAGAATTATCGGGAAACGAGCATCATGAGATAAGAACTCTGCATATTTAAGTCGACTGTCACACCTCATCTGACCTTCTTCGTCCAATCGTGGTCAAAAAACAAGCAATTTACTGTTCTTCGGTAGCTCCTTTGGGCATTGAAGGGCCAAATACTCTTCGGGAAAGGCTTCTTGCTGGGCGCTTTTAATAACCTGAACCTCTGTGTCCTCGATTTCACTTGGCTTTAATTCTCCATTTTGTCTCGCGCGACCTCTACAGTTATCCACGAAACGACGGACCCACGCGTGGACTCTCGTGAATGTTTTCCAACTTGAGAAACGCTTGGGGTTTAAACGCCATGATGGGTCCTCTTGGTTTATAGTAATCATTGCTCGCTCGTCATAAAGATGATTGAAATGGTCTGGTAATTCTGAATTTGACTTCTTTACTTCTACTTTCGCAGCTCCTTGTTCTATGACTACTTTGTTAACTGGCCATTCCGACTCCTCGCGCCCCAAAAAGTCCGTTCCAGTCTGCCAATTCTCGTTCTTGGTCAGTTCTGGCAGTTTAAGTCCTCTCGTAGGTAAGTCTGCTGGTAGGTTCCACACACGTCCATCCTAATTGGGTTAATCTGGCCACTGGCTCGCCTGGTCTTCCTTTGACATCCTTGAATGAATAGTGCAGATCGACGTGATCAACTCCTATTAAAATATCCACTAGGGGGTGTGGTCCAGGTTTCGGGAACTGGATGCCTCTCAGGTGTGGCCACTTGTTAGCATGCTTTCTCCAATCGATTGCTTCTAAGTTTCCTGTGACCCTTTCTGTAGTGAATGAACTGACAGTTTTGCTTACGCTCCCGTCCAAACTTTCTTGTTCAACATCAACGGGCATAGTCTCAAATGTTGCAGTTTGACCGTTCAGAACGTTCACAGTGACTTTCCACGAGATTCCTTGAAGTCCGAGTTCACTTGCCGTGTCAGCATTAATGTACGTCTTGGTTGAAGCTTCGTCAAGTAAGGCATTCACTTTGATTGCACGACTACCATTTTTAAGAATCACAGGAACTGTTCGCAGAGCAAGAAAGCCTGTTTCTGTACCCTCTGCTGTTGTAGTCGTGTGCGACCTCTCTGCTTGCTTGTCACCAGGCTCCCGAGGAGGTAAAAGGACCAATGTCACTTTCTCATTTTCAGGTTTCGTTTCACTTTTAGTGTTCGATATGCCGTAAGCTGCCTCGTTCTTGTCTGTTGTTGGTCCAGTTTCAACCGGTTGTCTTTGATCGGCTTGAGTTTATTCTTTGCTAAAGTGCAAAAGTCTGTTGTGATTGTCTTTGCAGTTGTTTATGCCACACACCCTAGTCCTGACACACGTTTGACTGCGGTGGTCTCCTCCTAGGCAGCGAAAACACAGTTTCAAGCGTTTCGCAGCATTCCATCTTTCTTGAACTGGCAAATCTTTGAATTTGTCACAACGCCAAACTCCGTGATGTCCTTTGCACACTTTGCAGGGGCGATATTTCTGAATTTCCGATTCCTGAGCATTCCCAAAGAATGCCTTCTTGCTCCGATTCCGTCTTGAATCAACGTTCCTGTTTGACGAAGTTACACCTCGAATGGTCTCCGATGCTACTGTTTGTAATTCCGCTTCCTGTAACACGAATTCTTTGAGGGCGTCGACTGATTCCCAGCGGTGATTCTTGAATATCCAACCATTGTATTGGGCCAGCATCCCCTCGTTTAATTTCTTGCATAAGCTAATGCACAATGTTCCTTTTCCGAGTTCGTCGTGACGATTAGCCTCTTTAAGGTTTACGAGAGTTACATCCAACAAATCTGCAAATCGTTCGATGTCTCCTGCATTTCCCGGGCGAAGGGATTTGATATCCTCCAATTCCTTGAGATGCAGTGCTAATTTTCGCCTTTCTCCGCCGAATTTACGTTCCAGTAGAGCTATTGCTGCTTCAAAAGCCGCAGCTGAATGTCCTAAAGGTTCCACGATCTTAAGGGCTTCTCCTGATAAATGCTGCCGGAGTTGAGGTAATTTGTATTCAGGTGTGGTTGGTGCTTGATGAACGCACGCCATAAATGCTGGTTTCCATCCTTCATGAGCTCTTCTATCACCGTTAAAAACGGGAATGGAAACTCTCTTTAGTTGATTCCACATATCCCGACCAAACGTTGGCTCTTCGTACGGTTCTTTTGTATATTTTCGACCTCAGGAGTCGAATGTCTCTTTGTAATGACGATTAAATTCCCGTAATGACCCTTTGTAATCGTCAACCTTCTCTTTATGCTTAGTTTCGTCCCTTCGAATTTGTTCCCCGCTTTTCTTTGCCACGCTTTCTGTAATTCGACAGCGACGGGTGTTTTCTGACGCTTCGGTTGTCAGACTGGATAACTCATCTTTACGGGCATCTAAATACTCTTGTGCTTTCTCGTTCGCCTCCGAAAATTCTAGTTCCAATTTGTCCATCTCTTCGACGACTTTTTTCCTTTTTTCTCTGTCTTTAAGGAGCGCGTATTCCATTGAAAGATGATGCATAGTTTCCATAGCATGTTCCTGAGCATTGCTGAGTTGGTGACACATTTCTTTTCTCTCTCTTCGGCTTGGAAAATCTTGTTCGTCCAGCATGCGAAGTAATTTGTTCTTTATCCGAGTAAAGGATGATTTCTGTATAGCTTTGTCCTGTTTTAAGTCCTCTATTCGCTCCTCGATTTCGCCGCTAGTTGCCTCCTCACCGCCGTCATCCGCTACTTTGCCGTTCAATGACATGACCGCAATTAACCTCGCTCTTCTACCAGAAAATGTTCACGAGAATGAACTATATTCAAAAATTGTACACAAACTGTTAGCTACGAATTTTACAATTTGACCGAATTCAAATTCACAAAAAAACTTCTAAGCGAATTCAAAAACTATTAATCGAATAAACGAAAATTGTCTCTCTGTCCAAGTCCTTCCAAGTTCTAAACTGTTTTGACTTATATGTTTTAACACTAGAGTTTTTATTCTCGGTCCATGCAAATTTGCATCACACTTCACCCAGTCAGGGCTCGAATGAATCCCTTAACGCACGAATGTCTTTCTCCACCATCTCTAGTTCATTAGTCCTTTCGTCCAGTCATATTAATAGTCAACACATTAAGGCTTAACTGTATCACACAGTCACATCAATAGTAAGAAATGTCTCACTCATGAAGGAGCCTCCGACCAACCAACCTATGCCACTGACATTAATATTATAAAAGAAATAGAGGGAGATGTAAAGAATCAACCATAAGAGGACCATAAAAAAATCTGAGCCCCAGATGGGATTCGAACCCACGACTCTCTGTGTTCTAGATCGGATGGTCTAACCTCTTAGCTAATGGGGACTCGTTGGCGAGCAAAGGTCATTTTTGTGGGTTGGACTTGCGAACTGCATCTCGCAGTCACACAGTCCATCACAAGCAACACATTAAGGCTTAACTGTATTACACAGTCACATTAATAGTAAGAAATGTCTCACTCATGAAGGAGCCTCCAACTAACCAACCTATGCCACTGATATTAATATTATAAAGGAAATAAAGGGAGATGTAAAGAATCAGCCATAAGAGGACACAGAAAAAATCTGAGCCCCAGATGGGATTCGAACCCACGACCCTCCGTGTTCTAGATCGGATGCTCTAACCTCTGAGCTACTGAGGACTCGTTGGCAAGCAAGGGTCATTTTTGTGGGTTAGACTTGCGAACCCCATCTCGCAGTCACACAGTCCAGCACAAGCAACACATAATGCGGCTCGCAAGTCCAACCTTCAAAAATGACCCTTGCTCACTAACGAGTCCTCAGTAGCTCAGTGGTTAGAGCATCCGATCTAGAACATGGAGGGTCGTGGGTTCGAATCCCATCTGGGGCTCAGATTTTTTCTGTGTCCTCTTATGGCTGATTCTTTACATCTCCCTTTATTTCCTTTATAATATTAATATCAGTGGCATAGGTTGGTTGGTTGGAGGCTCCTTCATGAGTGAGACATTTCTTGCGACACGTAGCCAATCGATAAAAACTGAACTTTGAACCAATAATAAGTGTTTGTATGAAGCTACATTGTACAAATGTCCGTGAGAATAAATCACCATATTATTTGTCTGAAACCTGTCCACAATAAGGTTTAGAGCACGCGAGCGATGGAGTGAGTGAAAGAGTGACTTTCCAATCGAGTTCAATGTTATACTGTTACATTACGCTTTGCGAGCGTATCAAATCATCTCAGGTCAGTCTTTTCTTCCGTCGAGTATAAAACGTTTTACTACCAAGGGAGAACAAACCCTGTCACACTTTCCAGAAAAGCTCTTAATAACTAAAGCAATTTATCAATTAAATAATTACAACAAAGCCTGGCTGAATACAAAGTTAGCCAAAACACCGAATTTATTTACGTAGAGTTCCAGGAATTGCTTCAAATATTCTGAGAAACGTATCGCTTTAATTTACGAGAATATTTTACCTTCACTTGCATTCATACTCTTCGCTTGCGAAAACTTGGCTTTCTACACGAAACAGGATTTCTCCGCCTTTAGTTTTCCACAAGCCACTTTATCGACAGTCCGGTGTGAGTAGGGTAAGGTTATATTATCCCAGGCAAATGAAAAGAGTGGTATTTTCAACACTTTTGCTTTTGTAAACGTTATATAGAGTCTCCGCTGGCACATATAAAGGTAGAAATCGAAGAAAATCATTTTCGATAAACGTGACCTCGTTACATAGATTGTCTGACAGAAGTTGAATATGGTGCGGTTTGACTTATTCCATGAAGCTTACTATGCTGTTCTATCCTAATGTCTGACGAACAGCTTGACGTTACATGTCACTCGTCTTGCATTGCTCTTTCCAAACTTCAAAGGGACTTTTTTCGTGTATTTGTTTTATTTTGTTTGCTTCTTTGTTTTTGTTTTAACTTATTATTATTTGTTGGACTGTATTTGTTCATTTATTTTTCATTTCGCATCCAGGTGTGCTTTTCAACTGGACACTGATATTGTATGGCACAGAAACAGATCCCCTTAAAGGAAACCTTCGCATCAATGCTTCACTTCCAACAACACAACCAATGTCTAGAACTCCGACAACGGTAACAGAAGCAACTGAGCGCAGGTCAAAATCTCTTTCAGGTCGGTGTCTGCTAACAGGATTTGGGATGGTATTTGCCCGAGATAGCGTGATCAAACGTGAAGAGCCACCTTTTAGATTGTATAAGGAAATGGTTTAATTCCTTTCTTAAAGTAAAATCTTGGTGTCGTGGGCTGGTTTCTTTTGTTTTGTACTGCTCTGAGGAGTTATTTACGGCGATGCAAACTCGTAGAGTTTGGCTAGAAAGTAAACATGTGTATAAATACCTACTTACTCCTTACCCTGGGAAATGTTAACAAAATTGAATTTCAAATGACCCAAGAGCTTTTATGTGAGTATTTAAATGGTAGTGACTGTTGAAGGGCTTGAGAAGTTTGGAGAAGCTACGCGTGCATGTAGAGGTGCAGCTCGAACGTATCACTTCCGATGTCTGTCTCTCTCTCTTCAAACTTCTCGCGTGCATATATAGCTCGAAATGTGCATGCAACGCATGAAGAGGACAATATTCATCGGATAAATGACATCTTTTTCCTCAATTGAAACGCCTTAGTTGAATCACTGGGGGGTTTATTCCATTCAGTTTGCTAATTAATCCTTATTTATGCTTTTACTTACTCACGCTTCAAACACGTCCCTCTCTTTTTTGCTTTTTAGTAGCGGAAGTTGTTGGAATCGTGGTTGGAGTTACGGTGTTCCTCGCATTCGTGGTTTGTGTGGGTTCGTTGCTTTATATGCGTTTGTTATCGGGCCCTCATCAACTCGTGGGAGTTTCAGCGGGGCCAGAAGAAGTGATTAAAATGTAGTTATAGTAAGGGGTTCGTCAACTCTAGTACAATGAGGACTCGAAGTACCCGTGTTTTCTCTTTACACGCCCGGCCTTTATAACCTTAAGTTTATTATACCCCCTCCCCCAAGAAGTGGAGGTACTTATTAACAACTACCCCTTTTAGGCCCAGCGTTCTTTCGGGGTTCGAGGTCTCGAATGCTTGTCATAAAGGGACATGTTATCTAAGATGTACACAGCCCCTAGACTTGAATACTGTGTAGTTATCACGCAAAATTTAGATTTTTATTCAGACCAACTGAATGAAACTGTTCTATATGGAAAACAAATGTTGCTCCGTTAATGCAGTATCTGCGGACCCTAAAATTACCAGCGTTGATTGTACAGCTGACGCATTCTTGACTTGTCTACGTGCACAGTCGTTTAGAATAGAAAGAAGTTGTTTTTAAAATTTATTAAACAGGAGTGGAAACACTACATTGCACGCGCGAGGTGACATTGCAAATGAGTAGCTTCTGCTACTTAGATTAATGTACAAAGGATTTCCTATTTTCGCTTTCGAATTAATCGCGAACCAAAGTTTTCAAAACCGTGACATCATTTGATTGCGGCCATCACAAAGGGCGGATTTTTCTTAGAACAGTTACTAACCAAAATAATTTTTGATGACGTTTGATCATAAAATCAAAAGTGAGGGATATTCAGATCAATCATGGTAACTTTTCTTTCCACGTCGTTTCAAGCGAATTGAGATTAAGTCTTCTTTCAAAGCAAATTAAGCCACTAATTGATCAGCGGTTGTTAGTGGACCCACCAGTAACCCTTTAAAAATTTTGGGTAGCGTTCTATTCTTTTCTTTTCTTGGAGGATGCGCATTTAAACAGAAATATTTCTGCTAAGTTTATTATGAGAAGTAACATTTCTGCTTTTATGGTCGTTATTTTAAAGATTACAATTTATGATCCTGTTAGACTAAATTGCCTAGGCGACCTTTTACTCGTTAACGCTCCTTCGTTTCTCATCAAATGAGATATAGTCTTGTTAAGGGCGACGTCACGGTGAAAACGAGAAGCGGAGCTGGAAATAGCAGTCAGTGTTCGTACCATGCCCGACTTAACTTGGCCGATATCCGACGAAATCTTTACTCTGTTGGCAAAATAATGCTGTCTGTAAAAAACATATACCAAATACTATCACTGTGCCGATAAATGAAATCTATTGTGAGGGCATGTGAACCGCTGTACAAGGAAGTAACATTGTCTCAGTAAATATACGGCTGTAATCAATCCCGCGACTACAAAAGTTTCGTTAACGAGTCCTTGATTGAGTGCGACCTCATTTTTCTCTTGTCCGTGACTTAAGCCGAAATTTGTTTTTTAGGCAAAGGAAAATTATTTCTAGCTGGAGAACTGTTTTAGAGTAAGGAGGTTTCCCTTACATAGGTTTCATATTTTTAGTGGTCATAGAATATATTGAATTGCATTGTAATGTATTGTGAGCCCATTGTAAGGTATTGAAGCATGATGATAAAATGTAAATAGAAAACGTAATATATTACAGAGTTTTATGATTTCATTTAGTTAGAACAAAAATGTTTATAAGGGTAATTTTATCAGGGACCTTTACCTTGGTTCTCGAGAACGAGATTGATTACGAGTACGAGTTTTCAAACCAAGTCGCGTGCCTCAGGAAATTAATTATCACATCATCGTCATCCCTATTTTTTTTTTATAGATGTGATAGTTAGCTACAGGAAAGAGTTATTGTTCAGGAGATACGATTCTTTGCAAATTTTTAGTTCTTACCCCTACCATGTTTCGTTCTCGCAATAAAGTATAAAGGTCCCTATAATAATCTTAAGCAGTGTTGTAGTCTGTATCAAATAGGGCTGGTTTTTGTCTTAAGAAATTATCACAAACCCCGTGATTGTGAAAATAAACAGAACTACAGGGAAGCCGTTCAATAAACTCGCAGGTTGTTTTTATTCAAGTCTTGCTGGTATCGTAATTTTTGGAGGAGTACACCATCAAATTATAGTGAGATAACGAAACATACCGGCTTGTCCAGCTGGGACCGCTGGAAGCCTACTTCCCTTCCCTTCCCCCCCCCCCCCCCCCCCCATCTACTGAACTATTTCAAAGAGCGTCAGGAAAATGTCGCAAAACTATCCGATTTGTATGGATAAGGTCTAACATCAGTTTTTCGCTCGTTTAGAAAATGGCGAATGCATGACTGTTATGGCATAAAATAAAATTTTCTATTGATGACATTTCATTGATCTCGAAAAGCCATATAGCATAGAATGGCCCTTTATTGAGAGAAATTTGGAGCATTTCAACTTTGGAGCGTCTTTAGTGACGTGGTTTAGATCATTTTACACTGATAGAAGCAGATGTATCCAAAACAATGGTTGGTCTTCTGAGTTCTCTTCTTTGAGTCGCGGAGTGAGACAGGGATGTCCGCTCTCCCCCTATCTCGTTATTCTATGCGCGGAGGTCTTGGCCAACGCCGGTAGGAAGGATGAAAATATTCGCCGCATTAATATAGCCAACGTTGAGAGCAAACTTTCACAATGCGCTGATGATACCACAATGATTCTAGACGGCTCTGAGCTCTCCCTTTCAAGAACCCTTCTTTTACTCGATAATTTCGCAATCTCATCTGGATTGAAAATCAACTATGAAAAAACCGAAGCGCTCTGGATAGGTTGATGCAAGGATAGAGATTTTTCCATTCCGTCGAATAAACCGATCTCTTGGGCGAGGGGCAGAGTTTACGCTCTTGGCGTTCTTTTTTCGACTTCTGAAAAAAAATGTACGAAATTAACATTAACTTTCGTGAGAAAATTGAAAAAAATGAAAAAAATCATGAGCAGTTGGTAAGCTAGAAATCTCACTCTCCTTGGAAAAATTGCAATACTGGAATTAAATCTCTTTTAGTATTTCAAATTGTTTACCTCCTATCATCTTTACCATCACCTCCAGGTGTTATCAAGGAGATTAATTGTCTTTTATATGATTTCCTCTGGGATAGCAAGGGTGATAAAATCAAGAACAGAAATGATAAATGAATATAACAAAGGAGGGCTAAAAGTGATTGACCTTCAAAGCTTTAATGAATGGTTAAAAATTAAATGGATAAAAGGCTATCTGGATGACAATATAAATAAGGGAAAGTGGAAATCCTTTGTTAATCACTACCTTGCGAAACACGGTGGAAAATTGTTTTTTCAGCTAATTTAAAACGTCAAGATACCCCTCTACTCAATATTTCAGGCCCTTTTTTAGCCGAAACTGTAGAATACTGGAGTACCTTAAATTATAGTGAGGACAACTTAAATTTTCTCTCCTCCCAGATTTGGCTAAATTCGCTTATAAGAATTGATAATAAGCCCTTCTTTTATAAGTCATGGTTTCCTGCAGGAGTGAAAGGTGTTAAGGATTTGCTTGACGATTCAAATTATAATTTCCTAAGCTACACTGCTTAAATTACCAAGTACAATATAAAGACGAACCATCTAGGGTACTATAAAGTAGTGTCTTCCCTTAAACATTTCAGGAGAAAATGTTCCAACAATCAAAACCTCACTACCTTGGAAAAAGCCGCCGACAACCTGATCTCCTCCGAGAAAGTTTGCAAAAAGATTTATCAGATTTTGGTCAAAAGAAAGACTTTCTCACCAGTGAAAAGCCAGGGAAAGTGCCTTGCTGAAGATATTTTTTCAAATGTACGAGTGACGTGGGAAAATACCTATCAGCTACCTTTTCTATGCACTACGGAAACGAAGTTAAGGGTGTTTCAATTTAAATTTCGGCATAGAAGAGTAGCTTATACAAACGTCTTCCTTCTTAAGATAGGCAAAAAGGAAAGAGACTCCTGCTCTTTTTGCGCTGGTTCCCCAGAGACACTTACGAATCTTTTTTGGCATTGTAGATCAACTCAGACTTTTTGGAATAATGTTTCGCCGTCGACCTCCGAAAATCTTGATTTGACCAACTTGAACTTTACCCCCTTTTCGCCAGCTCCTTGACTCGACTTAATTGACAACATATCCAATCTTCTCCTACACCACTTCCTCCTTATTGCTAGACACTATATACAGCTATTTCGAGAAAGGTTGTCGGAAAAAATGTGCACTGTACAGTACCGCAAATGATCCCCAACCGCAAATGATCCCGAGACCGCAAATGATCCCCAAAATGGACCGCAAATGATCCTCGACCGCAAGTGATCCCCAAAGTCGACCGCAAATGATCCCGAAAGAAAAACAGGAATGACTTGGACTCAAGTTAGCGGATCATCGTGTCGATTTTATTATAATTACAATAAGTCAGGTTAAAAGCTAAATTTTACTTCTCAAATAAATATATGAATAAAAAATAAATGAAAAAAATCATTCAAGAGTAAAAACGAAGTAGGTAGGCAACAGACGGCTTTTACCTCATGCTAAAATGCTGCTTGTTCCAATGACTTTTTTCCGGCTCTGGCGGGTAGATTATACCTCTGAGGAAAACGTTTTGACTGAGCAAATGTGATTTTTGCTGCTTATTTCATAGTGAGAGGTCATGACACGCATTTTCTGCGGTTATTGTTGTTTCTGGTCGGCATGATTTGACCTTTCATGCAAGAGCATTTCCTTTTACCTCTTTTGAAATGCAGTACTCTTCATTGCCGCTAAATAAGGGTTTTAGGTTGTTTAATTTTCTCCTTAGTGCCTCCTGGATCCGAATAATCATAAGCGATTTTCTTTTAGTCCGTGAATGTGACGGTTTCTTACGATGTTTTGTCACGCGATAACTACCGCTTACCTGGCTTTGCGTTTCTCATTACCAGGTTTAGATTTCTGGAAACTGTCTTCAGCAAAGCACAACAAATGAATATACATAAAAACGCTAATATAACTATTCACAACACGTTCATGAGATTTAAGAAGGTTGCTATTTCGAAATAAACCGAAACCTGTGGACATTGATAAGTTCGGGGGCATTTTGACTTGTGTTTATGTTAAATCATGTCTTGTTTCGTAACGGGCACCTAAGTTACGAACAAATGTCTTGCTGTTTATCACGTAAAATTAACACTTCAGAGAAAAATCAAAATGAAATATTCTGGCTGATCAAGAGACTATAAAGGGGACAGAGAGGGCATCCCCCATATACACCCTATTCCACAGGTAATTCGTCTCGAGTTATTTTTAACACCACAGATCTCAAGGGGGATTAGACAACAGCCAATCACATAGCGCGAATGTCTTCCGCGTGGATGACCCACGCTGAGAGCCACGCGTCCTTCACGAAATGACGCAGAACAAAATAAGGGAAGACGCGGAGAGCGATTTTGCTATTCCTTTTGTCGACGAAAACGACTACAGCGAGATTTCTGCGAAAGCTGTGTCAGCGAAACCGAAATTAAAAAAGAATCGCCCTTCCTCTCTTGCATAGAGCTAACAGTAGAGCAGGGAAATCCTTAACACACTGAATATTCTCTCAGGATCATTTATAATTTACAGTTTGAAGAGAGCAATTTCTGGTTTGATGTTTATTTTTTTCAGTCTTTATAGCGATTATTCCTACCCACTTACCCTGTCAATTGTAGGTGAACCCCCCTAAAGCTGAATTTCAAGGGACCATATTCAAACTCAGAAAGAGAAATAAAATTTCGTCGTTGCTTATTTACGTCCTCCATAAAACGCGAAATTAGGCATTTTCACGTCGTAGTCGTGCAAAAACGGGAAAGAAATGAACAAAAAAGTGTGTTGCACGTGCGAAGTTGTTGTTTTGCTAATTAAACCTATTGTTTTTTTGACGTTCTAGTTGTCGTCCGCGTCGTTGGATCTTAAACTCCCTAAATTGTACAAACGACCGGTTTCAATAGACCGGCGAAATTTCTCATTTTATTAAAGCGCTGAGGTTACGACAACTTCGAGTTAAACTGATTTCACGGGTTGTCGAAGAGTCCAGCGATTCCTTTTTCCCAGGTGAGCGCCGACTCATTTCGCTTCAATATTCAGGAATGCTCTCGATCTTTTTACGCTTTCGTTGCCTCTCGCCCGACATGTTTTGCATGGCGTTTGGTCATGCGAAACCTCCACGAAACATCCACGCCTCGCGCGAGGTAACGTTATCCCGATTCTAAAAATAACTCGAGACGAATTACCTATGGAATAGGGTGTATATGGGGGATGCCCTCTCTGTCCCCTTTATAGTCTCTTGGGCTGATTAATTTCACGCTTTCAAAATGATCAGTAAAGTCAATAAAGCTCTTGTTAGGTAGAGGGTGCCCGGCTTTGTATTCCTCAATAGAAAAGTTGAGCTTCTAGGCGTTAAAACAATTTTTCTGCGTAACGTCCTGCCTATCTTAAATTTTTCAAAAGACGAAACACTCTTGAAAGAAAATTGAAGCAATCGACAAAGGAAGAAGTATACAGTTAATACCATACCTTTTCAGATTTATTCCATTTTTTTTTTCGCCTTGTATAAATTGACCTGAGATGTAGGGTCCTCCTTCCCTTTTTCTTTAAAAGGCGAGAGAAAAAGGTTTCTTTTTTATAATCAGTCCTTTTTTGTAATCAGTCCCATAAAATCCATTCCATTCCTCAAGTTTTCACGGGATCATTTGCGGTCGACTTTAGGGATCACTTGCGGTCGAGGATCATTTGCGGTCCATTTTGGGGATCATTTGCGGTCTCGGGATCATTTGCTGTTGGGGATCATTTCCGGTACTGTACAGCACCCGACAATCCCGAAAGCTAATATGGGATATTTTCAATACACTGTTCCTGACACTGTAGCTGTCGAACCTACTTTTGTTGCTTTCCTTTAGCACTCACAGACATATGTCCATGACCTCTCCTGCCATTCTATCAAATTTCTTTGAAAAACAGTGAACTCAAAACCACCGGCAATACCTTATTCGGGGTTGTCGCGTGCACTTTATCCGACAACCTTTCTCGAAATAGCTGTATATAGTTGCAAACTACGAAATACCATTCCTATGGTACAAGTGTATACGCTCCATGGAAATTGAGAAACAGATTGCCTTTGATCAGTGATAATGATAACTTAGCCCCCTTTAGGAAGAAATGGGATACTTTCAAAAAATGCCCCTCAGAAATAGTTTGATCATTCTATACAGTTAATTAAAGTGCAAGTGACAAACGGGCAGATGGGGGATAGAGGACCTTAAGGCAGCCTTCTCTTAATTGTTAATATATAAACTATGGTATTTTGTGGACTTTGTCTTTCTTTGTCTTTTTATTTCACTTTTTTCCCTTCTGTAAACGATAACAGTTACCTGTTTCAATGTAAGGTAAAATTTAGTAACCGATAATTAGAATTTATTGTAATGAATTGTAAATGTAATGTATTGTAATTGTTTGTTAGTCCGAAATAAATAAATAAATAAAAGGAAATTGTCACAAACCCTGTGATTGTGAAAATAAACAGAACTACAGGGAAGCCGTTTGATAAACTCGCAGGTTGTGTTTATTAAAGTCTTGCTGGTACCTTAATTTTTGGAGGAGTACACAATTAAATTATAGTCAGATAACGGAACGTACTCGCTTGTCCAGCTGGGACCGCTGGAAGCCTACTCCCCGCGTCCCACCTTTTTACCGACACGGCAGCCATATTGAATTTATAGATTTAAGGAGTATCATGGTATGCCCAGGGAGCACCCGCTCATTGTTTACGCGAGATTTTTGGGCAAAAAAAGAACTTCACTGTATATTCTCGGGAAAAAGGCGATCATTATCACATCCAAAAAAGGCACAACGATCTTTTTTTTCCCATTACAATCTTTTTCAAGGAAAACTTAAACAAAAATTGGCCTGAAAAGAGCGCGTAAATACGGAGCGAGTATATCGGATCGAGCTCAGGCCCCCTGGGGACCCTGGGCATTCTATAATACTCCTTAAATCTCATTAATTTAATATGGCCGCCGTACCGGTAAAAAGGTCTATTCTTATTGTGCCATAAGCTTTGGCTAAGAAAATGATTGTCTGATTTAATTTGCTCTTCAAAATTTTTCAAAATTTTTCAAATTGTCAGACTTCAATTGATAAATTTGTCTTTTGTTTTGAGTAAATTCTTTGTGTCTTTCATGTTAAGATTACCAGTAAGAACAGTTTTTGTATCGAGAGATTCCAATTCTAAGTCCTCATCTAAATACTTATTTATCCAAGTAGCTTTCAGAGATTTACTGAAAGAGTCGATGTCTGTCATTTTAAGCCCCCCGTTGGGATAGTCATTGATGATAAACATTTCGCTTGATTTTGTCTCCCTTTCCGTTCCAGGGAAAGGAGTAGAAAGGTTTGTTTACTTCTTTGATCGCATTCGCATTTATACACATGGGTGAAAGGATGTAAACAAGCTGAGGGACAACAAGACTTTTGAGAACCGCTATTTTTGCAATCAAAGTGAGTCTGTGGTATTTCCAGGAGTTTAAAGTAGTCCTAACTTTTTCTAATTTTCGTTGCAATTTAAATTTGCAGTTGCTTCCGGTTCTACTATGAGCCAAACTCCAAGAGCTTTAACTTTGTGTTTTGGCCACTTAAAGTTCTTCTCAGGGCTTCTGTGTTTTTATCGTTTAGTCTCAAGGCAGAAACTGCATAAAAATCATCCAAAATTTGAAGGCAAGCCATTAGGGATTCTCTAGACCCATCTAAAATTAATGTTGCATCTGTAATGGATGTCATAACATGTAGCAGTGATTTTCATATAGACCTTGTAACGATCTTGGAAGCCATCTTGACGTGTAGGCAACCGCGTGAGAAATTAATGTTTGTATGAGATTCTAATGTCGAATAATTTCCGTAAAACGGCTGTTTTGAATAAAATAAGAATGGTAAACTAAAGCTTCACTCCAAAGGATTCTACTAAAACAAATTGAGGTTTTATTTCCCTCTATTTATAAAACTGTTTGTGGTTTTGTTATGTGTAATCTTTAGAAGCTAGTGATATTTACGCGCGGCATTTTGAGTACTCCTGCATGCGATGTTTATGTACGACTGAAAACAACCGACGCAGCGATAACAATTGCGAGTGGGGCTACTCTACTAACAATCAATAAGATAAATATAATTCGGTGAAACATGTACAGAGACAATAATTTTCATTCACGACGACAAGTATTGAGAGTAAAGTGTCTCTGAAAATCGTGAGTCAGGAAAGCATAAGCTTATTTATGTTTTAAACCGGCTTCCCGGAGTTTGCTATCTTTCAAGATGAACTCGAGGCAAGAAAATCGCTCAGAGCTTTCTTTTTAGAGCCAAATTCATAACTAAATATTCTTCGGAACGTTTTCTTTATTTTTGCGGTCAAAAAATGTCAGTCTTGAAGGCTTTTTAAACCTGATACTGTTGTAGGTTAGATCATTGTCTCCTGCATAAACTAGCCGCATAAACTACGCTCGACTTTAGAAAACCGGAAAAAAGCAAACAAACAAACAAACAAACACATTAAAGACAATAATTGCTCAGGCTTACCAGTCGAGATGCTGCTCCCGCCTTCCATCAAGTGAGGCCAGAATCGCTTGAGACTTTTCAACCCTCTTACACCTCAAGCAAGGGCAAGTGAGTAAGCTGGGTTTTTAAAACGATGCCATCCGAAATCGGATTTCCAATGACTGAAATGCGGTGCATGTCTCAACCAAAAGCGCAATAAACAATCCAGCCATGAATTACATAAGAATCTTGATAGCAGCTGTATTTCATTTTGTACATCCAGAGGGAAAAGACAGTTAAAAACATCACAAGATGACACAAAACTCTCTCAGCTTTAGCTATGAGTAAACAAGTTTCCAGACGCTGCATAAATTTTCTGCATGAACTCACCTGTCAAATTTTGACCAATCAGAGCATAAAAATGGGAGGTAGAACGTGACCACCGCATGACTGTGGTGGGAAAAGTCAAAAGCGATTGCCTTCCCTGCATGTAAAAGCCGGTTGAATTTTTGGGTCCGAGGTCAGTTTGAAATCAAAATTTAAAAAGTGCAGCTCATGAACACGACTTATTTCATATGCATCTTGAAAAAAATGAACTTGAGTCTGCGATCATTTGAAAAGTAGCAACTTGCCAGCGGATAACCTCAAAAACACTCGAACTCAGTGTGCAGATACCTGAGCCCGCTATACGGCCAGGCGATACTGGTCAGCGGATACACTGTTTAGACAGCTGTCAATTAATCAAAACATGGATGTACAATATGGTCAGCACTCGTTAACATCCGTCGAAAGGCCCTCTTATCTTCGGTCGGATTTCGTAAACGTATGACGTCACGCTCGCCTCGTGGTTCCCCCTGTGACTCACTTCGATCGTCCACTCTGTTTGTCTGATGATCTGATGTTTGTTTCGAGGTCTTGTCTTGCTTTTTCGATCATCCCTCGATTGATTCAACTAAGAAGATGCCACTGCATCTGTTTGGAAAGGATGTTTTAATGTTTCGCCTCGATCAAGCCTCTTGGCGCATGAGAAAGGTCCTTTCAGCGGATGTTACTGAGTAACATCCCTTGAATGGCCCCGGATCGAATGGCATTCATGAAGAAATTACACGAACAAGCAAATAAAACTTAAATGAACCGCTGCCCCATTTCATAACTTTTTCAAATATTGGCGGGAATGTAAAAAAATAGAGAAATCATCCATGTGTGTAATGTCTATGTCTGTCTTAGTCAAATAATAATGAATGTTTGCAGCAACAACAACAACTTTATTTGTACCCAGCTGTACCCTACATTGATTTACATGATACAAAAAAATTAGATAAATATAGAGAAAGTACAGGCTGTCCATAATAACCATTGAGGCCAGGTACTACACACCACACACAGTTACACAAAACATTCACACACACAAGAAAAACGAGTACAAAAAGAAAGACCACAAAAGAAAGCTAAGTATACCAGTATTAAACAACGGAAAGCCATTCTTGCACTAAGTTGTCTGATAATTTATATTCTGTTTCATCCGCTGAAGAAGCACAAAGCTAATCAAAGATTTTGAGACTCGAAAACCGTAAAATTTTCCCTCTACTAAGACTACAAGGCAAGTAAAGGCTTTGGAGGCAGTAGTAGCTATATTATTATACAGTGGCGGATCCAGACCTTCAGATAAGGGGAGGGAGCACCCAGACCCTAAGAGAAGGGGGGGCCCGGTCTCCAAAAAATTTTTTTTCGGCCCTTTGGGCGCGGCCTCAGTTTGGTCTAAAAATCGGAAGGGGGCCTTGGCCTCCCAAGCTCCTCCCCTAGATCTGCCACTGTTATATACAAAGTGGGCCATTGACCATAGCCCGCTCCAATTTCCCAAAATGTCATTTGCTTAGTTCATTGGCACAAGCGAACCTCTTTGAGATCTTAACAGTGTCCATAGAATCCGCAATCGACAGTTGGCCGGGTATGCATAAGTAGGCAGTTGTTCAAACAAAGGCTAAAACAGTCCTGCTTCATGGTGCTTCTTGAGTCATTAGAGGGTAGAAAACGTGCGCCCTGGAAGCTACAACTGGTGTTCGATAAAATCTTAACATTTCCACTTGACCAATTTTGGGTTGAGAAACGTGGCTGCGGTGGTGGTAGGGAAGGGGGGTGGGGACAAGCATCCACCCTGCTATTTACATTAAAGGCAATTCCCTTTCAAACAAACTGAGCTATGACTGTGGCTGAGTTTGTCTTCACGGTAAGCAATTATTTCTGCATAGTATTGCCACAATTTGTAATAGCAATGACTTTAATATTTTACAGTGAAACCTCTGTTAAGCGGATCCCCAATTAAGCAGACACCCTGTCTTAAGCAGACACTAAGCTGGGTCCCGAAACAGACGTCTGTTCGATATTTCCCTTTATAACAAACTATTCAAACTATTCAGCGGACTCCTCTATTAAGCAGACACAGACACTAAAATAAGTTGTATTTGGCTAATTTCTATTGTTAAAAACCTCTATTAAGCAGACACCGGACTGAATTGACAATAGTTGTATTGGATTACGTCCTTAAAATACGTACTGAAGTCAGTTAATGTTTTTGCATTTACCAACAAATTAAAGTTGGTAATGAAAGGTAATGAACTTGAACCCTGGATAGCTTCTTTAACAACATACAACTTTTTCACAGTACAGAGTAACCGTTAAATGTTGATCGTTAACAAACATTGTGCAATTTTTAAAGCCTCTATTAAGCGGACACCCTCTATTAAGCAGACACTTGGGAAGGTCCCGAAGGTGCCCGCTTAATAGAGGTTTCACTTTTACAATTTTTACAATAATAATGTAATATAGCAATATTATAATTATTATAATTTACACTGTTAGACAAAGAAATATTTTTAAACTTTTGGTATTCTGAACACCACTCATGTTCTTGAACTACTGTTGTAAATGGTAGCATTAACATGTATGACATTTAGTTTGCACAGAACTTGAGCAGGGGAAAAAATCCCAATTTCCATCAGGTACTGTACTGTACTGTAACCAACACCTCCAATAAGATTACATGCACCTCTTACTAACAGACACTAATCTGGGTTCACAGCAATTAAAAATCTTCATTAATCCAAACTATTGTAAGTAAAGACATCTTTTCTTGGTAACAAACATCCATATAGATCGGTCAAATCTGACCTAAAATTCTTGGCAGAATAGTTGCCCACATGATAGATCATAGCTATAGCAAATACTCCTCTCTCTATGGCAGTGGCGGATCTAGGGGAGGTGCCCGTGGGGCCCGCCCCCCCTTGTTTTTAGACCAAACTGAGGCCCGAAGGGCCAAAAAAATTTTTTTGAAGACCACCCCCCCCCCCATCTCAGGGTCTGGATGGCCAGGCCCCCCTTATTTGAAGGTCTAGATCCGCCACTGTATGGGGCACTTCAGTTGAACAGATGCCTTTCTAAATGCTATGTAAGAAAACACGAACAAACAAAGAACACGCATTTGTAATTAATTTTTTTTTGTAAATAAATAAATATTAAAAAAACAAACAAATTAACATATAGAGGGAGAAAGGAGGATTGAGAGTGCACCAAAAATCGACCCACCAGTCAAATTACACAGCCAATAATGTACAAGAAAGCTGAAAGGAAGTTTAATGATGATCAAACAAGGAAAAAATAATCTTACTGTTGAATAATTACTTTTCCATGTTTGTTTTTGCTTCATGAAATTAAATAGCATCTGCTCTACTTGATCGAATGACAGAGCATTTTCTTTTTGACTAGAATGACATGCCTTTACTGTGAAAGAAGTTGAAGGAACAATTACAGCAGAAAAGGCTTTAAGGTGCACTTATAAACTAATATTCAAGCAAGACCTCAAAGAAATCAGGGAGTGGGGATTATCTACAGAGAGGGAAGGGCTAAGAGAGTTAAGATACCATTTCCAAATCCTTGGACCCTCCCCTTTCAGTTTTTACAGGACATATTTTTGACGAAACAACAAGAAGCCAAGTCAAAACTCTGAGGGGTTACTTAAGTTGAATTAAAAATATTGATTCTACCATTCATTCATTGATGTACTGTTAAAGAAACGTATTAAAAAATCTTGAACAAACCCATTGACCTGACAGCCAACCTTTCCCAAGAAATAACTTGCAGATATCATGTAGATGAAGACTTCAAACCAAAACGCACAGTTTTAAAGCACATTTTCATTTGCAACCTTAATTACAAAGCATAAAATAAGTAAGCCTAAATAAATAAATTAATAAATAAATCTGACAGAATTATCATCAACAACATAAACTTACAGACGTATTGCCCGCAGCTAGCAAGGCTATTCGAGGCGGGACCATGCGTGCAAAATATAAAAATAGAGACTAAGGTCATTAACATTATCATTCTCAGCGGAGGCATGATTCAGCTCAGTGGCTAGGGCAAATTAGGAACAAGGTACTTGCCAGTCAAAGCCTCTAGTGAACACTGCTGCTTACTAAAGGGGTTGTGTCAAAATAGCCCCCTCCCTACCCCACTAATTTTGGCCCCCCTGGCCTGATCCACCCACCCACTGCTAGGGCAGTCCATGGGCTATACAGCTAAACCGACCAAGACGGCTGTGCCCGGCGCCAGGCGAAGACCTAGTGACCAGTCATTTTAACGAAATCGGACAGAAATATTAGCGGGGCTCCCGCGCGCGAAGCGCGCGTGGGACAGAGCCCCATACTCATGGAATATGGTCAACCTCTTTTCGCTTGGTTGTCACGTGACTGACCGAGTGTACGTACGTACGCGTCTACAGATTGTACGGGTAGGGTAGGGGAGACTATCGAAAAGGAAGGGAGGGGTGTCTCAGGCGTGTGTTGCCAAGTCCTCATCTTTTATATATGACATTCACAATATAGTCAATTGACAGCTGTCAAAACAGGATATCCACTGACCAGTATCCCATGACCATATCGCGGGCTCATTTGTCAACTCATCGAGGTGACGTGATTTATTTGGAAGCTGTCCGCTGACCAGTTAATCGTTTTACTAGATCGCGAACAATATTCAATCTCATACTTTTTAGCTAGTTTGGGATCGGAGCACAGGAAATGTGATCAATTGACAGCTGTCAAAACAAGGTATCCGCTGACTAGTATCACTTGAGCGAATCACGGGCTCAGGTGTCGACCCATCGAGGTCGAGTATTTTTTTGAAGTTATCCGCTGACAAGGTTCTTGTTTTCAAATGATCGCAGGCTCAAGTTTAATTTTTTTTAAATTCATATGAAATATGTTGTGTCTATGTGCCGCACAATTAAAATTTTGATTTCAAACTGACCTCGGACGCGAAAATTCAGCCAGCTGCTACAGGCAGGGAAGACAGTTGCTTTTGACTTTTCTCGCCATGTTCACGCGCAAGTCACGCTCTACGTCCAATTTTTATGCTCTGATTGGTCAAAATTTGACAGGTGAGTTCATGCGGAAAATTTATGCAGCATCTTGAATCTTGTTTACTTTGACAGCTGAAGCTGACAGAGTTTTGTGTCAACTTGTGATGTTTTTAACTTTCTTTTTCCACTGGATGTACAAAATGAAATTCAGATTCTATCAGGAGTCTTGTGTTATTCATGGCTAGTTTGTTTATTGGGTTTTTGGTTGAGTCAAAGTGGGAAATCCGATTTCGGATGGCATCGTTTTCGTTTTCACCTTGCTTAATGCGTAAGAGGGTTGCAAAGTCTGAAGCGATACTGGCCTTCCTTGATACCTTTCAGGAGCTGCATCTCGAGTGGTAAGCCTAAGTAATTATTGTATTTGATGTTTGTTTTTTATTCCTAATTTAATGAAGTCGAGCGTAGTTTATGCGGCTATTTTGTTTACGCACGTTTGTAAGATTTGAGCGTAGTTACTAAAACAAGGAATGACCTACGATGACCTACAATGACCTACAATGATCTACAATGACCTACAATGACCTACAATGATCTACAATGACCTACAATGAGCTACTATGACCGAACGTGTAATCCCTGTAATGAACTAAAATGAAGATTTTAGAAAAAGACAAAAAAAAAAAAAGATCAGGGGACGTGTGTCGTAGTTACTAAAACAAGGAATAACCGACAATGACCTAGAACGGCCTACAATGACCTACAATGATCTACGATGAACTACTACGCGCTACAATGACCTACTACGAGCTAAAATGAGTTAAAATAAGCCCTACAATGAGCTACAAAATGACAGACAATGATGTTTGTCGTGTGTCACGCTTGGACGTGACACTAGGCTCATGGTATCAAATTGCCGAGCACATTTTGAAAAGGCAAAACAAAAATTGAGCCTGATCTCAGGTAACTCGAGAAACTTGAAAATAGATTATTGCAATCGCGTTTTTACCGTTATAGCACTATTATACCCTGTATTGACGGAAGTCATGCAGGCACTTCCTCATTTGGCCTAGATGGGTATGGGCCGCTGAGCAGGATATGGATTTTACTATTTAGCAAACAGAGCATCCTGTTGGACCGGAAGCCATTTAAAGGGTCTTATGATGTCTTATACAGGCCAGGGTACTTAAAAAAAATGAACAAATTTTCTTTTGAACAGGGTCAGAATTTGAAGGCCTTCTTTGTTCACCTCTACCCTTACGTCCTTTGAAGATCCCCCCGGATCGACTGTTGGGGTGACTGTGCTTGTTCAATTTGTTTGAAAAAAAGACAAGACGAAATAAAACTAATGGGAAAGGTTGCAAGGGATGGTTTGGACAAAAGTCACAGTATCATCATACATGTATTATTACACTGTAAATTTATCTCCAAACGTAATAATTAGAGGTGTTGTCATCGTTAAATGGGCTGTCATGCAGTAGACTAAACGCGTTACGTTTACGCACACGTCCCCTGATCTTTTTTTTTTTGTCTTTTTCTAAAATCTTCATGTTAGCTCATTACAGGGATTACACGTTCGGTCATAGTAGCTCATTGTAGATCACTGTAGATCACTGTAGATCATTGTAGGTCATTTTAGGTCATTGTAAATCATTGTAGATCATTGTAGATCATTGTAGGTCATTGTAGGTCATTGTAGATCATTGTAAGTCATTGTAGGTCATTGTAGGTCATTCCTTGTTTTAGTAACTACGAAGATTTGAGACAATCATCTGGCCGAGTATCAGGTTTGTTATAAGCTTACAGATCTTTAAAAAGCCTTTAGACATTTTCTCACCGCAAATAGAAAGAAAACGTTTCAAGGAATATTTAGTTATAATTGTGACTGCAAAAGAAAGGTTTGAGCGATTTCCTTGCCTCGAGTTCGTCTTTGAAAAAAGCAAACACCGGGAAGCTGGCTTAAAACACAAAATTCAGCTTTAAGCTCGAAGACTCAGGATTTTTAGAGACACTTTAATACTTGTCTTCCTGAATGAAAATTGTCGTCTCTGTATATGTTTCACCGAATTATATTTCTTTTATTAATTGTTAGTACTGTCTCTTGTAATTTTAAACGCTGTGTCGATTGTTTTCAGTCGTTCAGTGAACAACGCTTCCCGGAGTACTCAAAATGCCGCGCGTTAAACCGTTTTAAAATAAAAAATAAACATAATAAATTCTTTATTACGTTGGAGCGTAACTCTGTTAATGTTCATTCAAACACTCGCCACTGCTAGCACTGCAAAAGTCAGAACCGGCTGGCCGTATAGATGATTTTGAAAATTTTTTTAACGGTTTAGCTAAAGCCCACGCGTGCTGCGATCGTCCTGAATATTGAAAGATAGCAATTTGTATCGCAATATTGTGAAATACTGCATTCTGTTGTCCAAGGTCTGTATGATAAAAACAGTGCCTCATAGTACTGTTTCACCTCAGATGTGATTTATAAATGATATAAAAGGTTGGTTTACAGTCGCACCCAGATTGTTGGCAAGATTTTGTAAAATAAACTTGTCGAACGCAAAAAATTCGGCCGGAAGTTTTTTCCAGGCCTAATTAATCTACGGCGATCAAGAGCCATTATGGCTCTTAATAAATGTGATCGAAGATGATTGCCAGTTTTTGGGTGTACTTATGAGGCTATCAACTCGATGTAAGATTTGGTTCACTCTTGGGCTGCTTGCAAATTATTTTTTGTAAAATCACTTAGCCTTTCCATGAAAAGTCACACGAATGTGCTCTAAAGTTAACTGAATTGTGGAATACAAGTTTATTGTTTGATTTAAATTATAAATTTATTAATGGGAGCCTCGCTTCTAGCCCTGGCTATATCTATATATTATTAAATAATATTATTATTACAGCCTCATATTATGCACATTCTCTTGACCTTATATGGTAAAATGACATAATAGTGGGATAATGAATAACAATATTGATCCTTCTCCTCAAGTGTGAAATATAAGTATGGCGATTTTTACACTGTACATGTATTCAATAAGGAAAGTGATAATGTATAATTGTCACCTAGATACACAGCATGGTGATCTGGGGGCATTCAAAGGATGTTATTCAGTCACATCCACTGAAAGGTCCTTTTCCCTGCGGAGTAAGAAGAGGCTTGAAACATCAAAACATCCTTTAAACGGAGGCAGAGACATCTTCTTGTTTGAATTAATTGGAATCAATCGAGGAATGATCCAAAAAGTGGGACAAGATCTCTCACCAAAAATCAAACAAGTCGGATATAGACAATCGAAGTGCAGATGAATTACATTATTACCCTTCGAGGTGAGGGTGACGTCATACGTTTACGAAATCCGACCGAAGATAAGAGGGCCTTTCGACGGATGTTAACGAGTGCTGACCGTACAATATCAGGTTGCAGGCGCCCAAACTAGCTTGAAAGTGTGAGATTAAACATTGGTATTCATGTGGTGTGGACGGACGGAAGGTCGGGCGGGTCGGTGTACGGTCATGTGAATGCCAAATTTTCTAGGATGGATAGATTTTCTGAGCCGTGAGGCTCCGCTCAAAATACAGAATTGAGCCCGTGATCAAATAAAATATCAGAGGAAAACTTGTGACCTTGACATGACCTCAATGGGTAGAAAAATGAGCCCGCGATACAGTCATGTGATGGTGGTCAGCCGATTCTCTAGTTTGACAGCTGTCAATTAACCTTCATTAGAATGGTGAATATTCGAATTAACGGACTGTCGACTACGAGTGTGAGTAAGACATTTCAGTCCGGCTTGTAGTGGTAGTGGTGGCGGGGCGAAATGTCAGGTCGTGTACCTGAGCTGACCTGAGCCCATATTATTAGTTTTCTGATAATGGTCTGCATATGTGCCATTTTGAAAGCTGTCAGTTGACCTTAATTTGGCTTGCGCATATAACTTTAAACTACTAGCAGTCCACTGACAGCCCCGCCCGGCGTAGTTTCGTTTTTATGTTGAATTGGTAAGTGTGACTTATTATATCAGCTTATATGTCGGGGCAAAAACGACTGGTCTTTCATCTGAGCCCGCGAGATGGTCATGTGATAATTGTCAACGGATGTCTGATTTTGACAGCTGTCAATCTAATCTTACTCATACGGATGGCTTAATTAACTGACAGGCTAGTATCAAGTTGTGCAAGATCTAGTGTGACATTTGACATCGGCTTACATGAAATGTGTGTACGGGTGGGCGTACGCTACGTCATAACCAAATCTTCTCCGATGGATAGTCTACCAAATTTTGTTACCCATAGTCCTCCACTGCGAGCGCGAGAGCTCCGCTATCATTTTAAAGATAAAGGTTCAATTAAAATAACTAAATTGGAAGCTTAGGGACGAACTTTTTTATCCGGAGCAATCGGTTGAATTTTGACAAAATTCGCGTATTTTACAAGCATTTCATGTCCTTATGCGGTGCCGAAAGAAAATTGGTCAAACAAAATTTAGAGAAGTGAATTTCTCCAATGTAGTTTCATAATTATTATATACTTATTAAAAGAAGTCTAAGTAAAATTTATCTTGTGGGCAAAACTCGATATGAGGATCTTACCGAGAGACTGGCTCATAATGTTAGAGGGCTATTGAAACTTGTTTTAAAAAGCATCGTTATTAGATGTGTTTACAGGCACCCCTCTAGCGACCGGGAAAAGTTTTACGAAATATTAAGACAGAAACTAGAATATCTACACAGTAAAGGCTACGAGATAGGCGATATAATAGGCATACATTATAGGCGATATAAATATCAACCTTTTCAACTACAACAATGACGGTCGAGCTAACCTCTGAACATCTTGACATGCTTGTGAACTTGCCAATTATCACTAAGGCTACTAGAGTTACAGACCATAGTGCAACCCTCATTGTTATGTTTACACAAACGTCCCACAAAAGGTGATCAAATCCGGTATTTGCAGACTTGGCCGATATTTCGGATCATTTACCATGCTTTTGTACCATTTTCAACCAAACTTCCAGCTTATACTCTGGCAAGCTATTACAGGGCTATTCACATTTTACGACGCACTTCAGAAAAAAATCAGAGAGTTTAAATATTATAACAATAAACTTAACAAGATCAAAGAACTATCCAAGCAAATATACCTGTCAACTCAGTTCGATATAAATGAAGACAAATGACATGGAAATTGATAGGTTTGATTATAAATATGAAGATTTATTTTATTTAACAATAAATACGACACTGATAAATCAAATATATGTGATCTAATTTTATCAATGTTGTCATTAATCTTTCCGATCAGTTGCCCAAACATGACAATCCAAATCCAATTAAATATATTAAAAGTTCATTTCCCAATAGTTTTATGTTTAGATTTATTCATGTCTATGAAGTGCATGATCTAATAAAAAGCTTGAAAAATCAAAAGTCAGCCATATTACATATGTGAAGCAATAACGAATTTATAGAACCATTCATTACACAACTGTATTGTCCCTGACATTCTCAAGATTTCAAAGGCAACACAAAGGTGGTGACACTATGCACCTCGCAAATTTCCGACCTATCACAACCCTTTCTGTTTTCCCACAAATTTTTGAAAAACTTGTTTATAAGCAATTGATAAGTCATATTGAAAAGCATGACATTCTATGCCAATTTCAGTTTGGGTTCCGGAAAGGATGATCAACAGAACAAGCTATAGCAGAAATTACAGACAACCAAAAAAAGAAATCGACAACAACTTATTTACTTGTGGTGTCTTTTTGATTTCGCAAAAGCATTTGATACAGTAAATCATAGTGTTCTTTTGGACAAACTGGAGAGATATATATGGAATTAGAAGATGCCTTTGCAATGGTTCAAAAGCTATCTAACTAAGAGACAACAATATGTTTCCCTGTATGGTATTGAGTCATCCAGACAAACATTAATATGTGGAATCCCCCAAGGGATTCTCACTTGGACCTTTTCTATTTCTTATTTCTTTACTATAGTCCTATTTCCTCTTTCTTATTTACATTAATGACATCCCCAATTAATCTGATAAGCTTTCTTTTTGAATATTTGCAGATGACACTAACATATTTGCTTCTTAATACAAAGCTACAGATTTAGAAATCTTAGTTAACCAAGAGCTAGTAAGGGTACAAGAATGGTGTGACCTAAATAAGCTTGCTATAAACTTTAAGAAAACAAACTATATGATTATTAGATCTGCTCAAAAAAAGATCCAACATACATTTCATATAAAATTTACCAATAAAGATGGCTCAAGCTATTCGTTAGAAAGGAAAGACCACATTAAATATCTAGGTGTCATCTTATATTTGTTCAAGATTAAAAATACAGGGATCTTTCTTAAGCTAAAGCGTTCTCTCTCTCTAAAACAATTCAATTCCCTCTGTTAGTTATTTACTTTATTTATGTGCACTTTTTTTTTGTCCAAGGCACCACGGCATTGAGGAAAAAATATTTAATTGTTTGACGAATCGGCGCTATAAGATAGAGAGGGCCAGTGACCTCTCAAGTTGAAATGTAATAACCCTCCGCGATTAATGCAATCAGTGTTCGTGAGCTTTGAGTCGTGTTTCGAGTTATCATTAGAAACAAGAGGGTCACTTGCAGCGATCTTGGAGACTTGAAATAGTTAACACTCGGACGTACACGCAAATTCATACCACCTCCGTGATACAAGGTGGGGTTGATGGATTTTTACTTATAACGTCATCTTCCGTAACCATAGTAACTGACCATCACTAAACTTGTCTCAAAAGACGCGCGAGGAATAAACAAACAGCTAATGACAGCTACTGATATTTTAGCGCCCAGGAAAAGATAAAAAACCTCAGAGGGGGGTGGCAATCACCCCCTCTCCCCTTGTAAAATAAATTGTTATTCATTCAAAATATTTTCCCGATTCTGATTGGCTAAAAGAGCACGTTTAATTCACCATAACCAGTTACTGATGACCAAATTTGGAAGAATTTTGTGTTTAACGAGGAAATGACGTCAAAAATGCAGCGTTGTCACAGGCTAAGGCATCGTTAACCGAGAAGACCTGGGGACGAGGTTGAGTTGTTTTGGTTGTGAACTTGAAAAAATGGCGGAAATTTCACTCGTTTCAAGAGTAAGAACTAGGCGAAAAAATAGCTAAAAACATGGCAAGAACAACAAGAAGACAACTCGAAAGGCGACATTTGCTATTTGGAGAATATTTGCGGAGCTGGACAAACCTAAACGTGGACTATCGAAGATAAACTTAACATCGATGGATCGATGGAGGTAAGCATGTTTTAGCCATGTTTTAAAACTAAGAATTATTTTGAATGAATAATAAAACAATTATTGAATTCGGCTTTCGTATCATATGAAGAATTATGGAGATCGAGGAGGGTGTTATCCGTCGAGGCCGTTGGCCGAGGCGGGTAACACTTTCCTCGATCTCCATAATTCTTCATAAGATACTCAGCCTCATTCATTAATTGTTAAATAAAATAAAGACCAAATACATAATCACGGTCGTGGTTGGTTAAAATGGATCGCCTTTGACACGCACGTGCACGCAACTAGAAAGGAAAAAGGGTTATAGAATTTGGTTAATTCCTATTGGGGTCAACCGTTGTCGCTTCGTTGGTTTCGCTGTTTCTTTTTTCTGTGTATGTGTGTTCTGTTGGTGAAAAAACAGTGCGTAGTTACTTTGGTTGATCAAGTTTTTCAACAAACTCAGAACTTGAATAGAAGGGTTGAAAACTATGGGTATCATCTACTGCTCCGTTGTAGGGATCGATTTTCAAGTGCTGTCATTTTTCTGCGTCAGCCTTTCCAAAAAGTTACCAACAAACGAAAACGGAGATTTTTACGCAAATTCAAAATCACTCTTTACAAATAGAGCGTGAAAAGAATCACTTCTGCATTGGTTTTAAATATTTTTTGCTATTAGAAGGGGACAAAGCATCTTCTGATAACTCGGTACTGGTTTTGAGAGTGCACTGAGTAAACTTAAAAACTGAATGAATGACAATTCAGGTCATGCAAAGCGTTTTGCTCACCAACTTACTTGTATCGAGTTCTTTAAGGAAGGTGGGACGCTGAAACATAAACCAATCATTTATTCAACTTCTTTTTTCAAGGTATCCAAGCAGCCAATGCCAAACAAGGTTTCTGTGGAGAAATTTATAACAAGAGTACTTGATTTGGCAAATCGTTTGGCATTACCACAAAGGATTGTGGAATTTTGTGGCACCTTTCCAATTTACATGGCTGAAGAAATTCCGACGGACGCAATAATTGCAACATTTTACAAAATACAAGGTAAGAATACCAAATGGCTATTTACGCCTGATAATACGTCCAATTTTTCGACGTAAATACGGCTATTCGCTACTGGTACAATCGTCCCTGCTGCTGCTGCTGCTGCTGCTGCTACTACTACTACTACTACTATTACTACTACTACTACTACTACTACTACTACTACTACTACTACTACTACTACTACTACTACTACTACTACTACTACTACTACTACTACTACTACTACTACTACTACTACTACTACTACTACTACTACTACTACTACTACTACTGCTACTGCTACTACTACTACTACTACTATACTACTACAGCTACTACTACTACTATACTACTACAGCTACTACTATTACTGACTACTATTAACACTACTACTGCTAGCCTCCAACAAATTTAGCCAGGGATAAAAGCGAATCTCCTATTGAAAAATGTTTTATTTAAATCAAACAAAAATTTTGTAATCCACAAACCAGGTAACTTTAGGGCAGATCCATTTGACTTTTGGGGGAAAAGCTATGTTAGAGAAAAAAAAATTGAAAACAGGCCAAGAATGAAACAAATCTTACATCGAGTTAATAGTCTTATAAAAGTGGCAATCTTGCACCTTTTATCACAGGCTAGGCTTGGACGACAAATTCTTCCCGAATAAAATAACGCAGTAGCCCACTGATGCACACTACCTTTAATTTATAAGGTTATTTGGCTGACCAGAAATATAATTTTATGCCTTTAAGCAGGTTATAAGAAACGATACAGTATATTACCCAGTGTCTTGCCACTTCAGTTTAATATTGCAATAACTTTCCTGGTCGCAAGAATTCTGAAATTTTGCCCAGAGATAATCTATTTAGTCCTTAATATGACGAAAGACAGTTTGATTTTGTTGCCTTTGTTTCCATCGCGAAATTAAAATTTTTGCAGAACCCCTACTTCCTTTATCCTTTTTCCTATTTCCTTTATCCCGAGTTTCCACTAATAAAGGTTAAACTCGGGATAAAGGAAATCGCTTAAATCGCAACGGATCGGGAAAATAACCACTCAGGAAGCAAAAAGACACCAAGTAAACAAGGTAAAGCGTATTTTATTGAAAATTCATGCGAGTATTTATCTTCTCGAATCTATTACCAGAATTCACGTACAAATCCTCTAAGACGACGGCCGTTTTGAAAATTACACAACCGCACATACTCTCATATTGAGCCTGGGCCGCACGTGATGACTGGGGTATAGTGGGGAAACTACACGAGCGACTGTTGAATGGTATTGTTCTTACTTCCTTGTCTAAGAACTTTTTCACTCGGAACGCATCCGTGGACAAGCCAAAGCCGTGGTTTGCAGCTCAATTAGCCAATCTGCGAACCGTGTTTTTTTGTTCATTGTTTGATAAAAAAGAAAAAAAAAACTCTTCCGGCTGTCAAAGGTTACTCTCCTAATTTAGTCTGACCTCAGTGTTGGTTTCTTCATGCCAAGTCCCTATAGTTGGGCTGCTTTTCTTGCACTAATTCCTCCTTCTTTCACATCTCTCAATCCCTTTGAGAAATTTTTCAGACCGTTGTAACCCCATTCAAGCAGTCACAGCTGAGATTTCCTGGTTCAACTCCAGTTCGCAGTCACGCGAAACAAGCCATGCACACGAAATCTAGTCTCCTATGAATGTCCGGATAATATGCGCAGCTACGTCATTGATTCTACACAGCAAAAAACAAAATAAACAAAAAGTAGACGGGGCCGGATAATGGGCACCTGACATCAATGCTTAGTGAATGCTTCTGGCCTCCGTTACTAGTGTTCCAAACAAACTGAATTTCAAGAAGAATTAAACAATTTTCTGACAACCTGACTTCTTTAAGTATCTTCACTATAAATAGAAAAAACCCAGTTTCTTTGAAAATATCAATATTACCAACCACTTTTAAACAACTAGTTTTACTGCGCAGTAAACAGCGTAAATATACGAGCACTGTGGGATGCGTCACGGCAGAGTCGATCGCTGTTTTGACGATAAGAACATCTGCATCACCCTCAGGTTGCAACGTGCTACAGCCACTTTCTGATAAATGGCGCTGTAACATGGCAATGAACCGCTTCTTGTTCTCTGTGTTGGCAAGGAATGCATCTTTCTTAGCCGTCACTTTCATCCAATCTTGGAAGGTTACGGTTGCACTCCCCTTTCCTGCTGAGCGCCTCTGGTGGGTCATACTCTTGGTCGACGGTTCGCTGCCATAGCCATCAAACACCACTGTTGCTTGGTTACCGTACCTTCTCAGAACGTGCTAGCAGTACAGGCGACACACTACCTGGTTTGTTATTTGCTGTGGCCATGAAACCCGGCGAAGGGAAGCACCTCCGTCGAAGAATATAAGTTACTCACCTGACAAAGAAAGCAAAGAAGACGAGATTTGACGAGACAAACACCGGCGAATTGTGTCTGGACTGAAATGTGTGTTCCGACAAACGCCGGCAAATTAGTAATCCGCTGTACTGTAAATTTTGGCGGCCAAATTACCGGGTTATATGATAAGGCAACACCAAATTTAGCCTTTCAATTAAAAGAGGAAATGCATTTTCTTTGCTTGCTAAGACTTTCTTTATTTCTTGTTTAACTACGACTTTAAAACTTTTCTTCTCTCGCATAGATCTTATTATATTATTGTAAAATTTTAGCAGTGCGCGTTTGTATTTTACGGCACAAAACTGTGCATTTCCAGCCCCACTCCCCCAATAAAAATTACTCCAGATGCATTAATAGTCCTTTATTATTAAATATAAGGATGTAAATAACTACGTTTCATCTTTATGATGAATTATAGTCATGATTTGTGCGGTATTTTAGTAGGTATTCGGACGACTTATGATCAGCCTCGTTTCCATGCAGTGAAAGACGCAGCGATCAACAGATCCAACAAAATCCAGTTTTTCGAAATGTTGCCATACTGGGATTTTTGGGGGCTTTTGATATGCTATTAAGCAATAAATTCTGAGTCTAAAACCGTCGAGATTTCTTTTGTGGGAATTTGTCCATGACTGGACTACTGGCGTGGCAACTGTTTCCTATCGCGTTATTGCGCGAAAGTTAATTGGTTCATGCGTCACTGTACTGTACTTAAAGGTTTTTAGAAGTTCTGTAAAAGTAAAAATCAGTTTCACTTCCGAATATAATGTTGCAGTTCAGACCAAAGCATTTGTAGTGACCCGGGTTTGTTGACCTTCATGCTGTCCCTCCAAACGATACCAAAAAGTTTTGTGGCCGCATATTGCACCAAGTTATTTCGCTCTGCTAGAACATGGCGAATTAATGAGTGATATGATTTAAAATTGAACTCTCTTCTGATGCTCTGTAAAAGGTCGCTTGCAAACGTTTTTTCATAATCCTCCCTGGTCGTGTAAGTGTACGTAAGGTTAAATCTTGTCATAGCCACCTTTACTGGACCCCTGGTACAATGAAGAACATCCAGATCTTACGCCTTGACATGTAAACACAACTCCATCCTGAAAAGAGAGGATATTTCAGAGACTGTAAGAGTGGGGGTAAGGACGAATCCTTAGAAGAGCAGTACTAATGCAAAGTACAAAAGTAACTTGTGGCTAGATTTCGCCCCATGTACGGAAGACAGTCTTGGATTCTGGATTCCATGCCGTGGATTCTGGATTTTAAGTACTGGATTCTGGATTCCAATCGTTTGAGTGGGATTGCGGATTCCGTGAGCTGTATTCCAGTTTCCAAAGTCCAGGAATCCGGATTCCACAGCTAAAACTTCCTGGTTCCGTGTTCCATGGGTTAAACGTTAAGTAATACCTTGGTAAAGTCGGCTTCTATTTACCTTAACAAGAGATGGAATTCCAGCCCAGAACTCGAAATTAGGTATCACCTCTGGCACACTTTCTACTCCCATTTTGTATCTTTTAATAAGAATTCCAGCAATTAAATAAACAAGAAGCAATGCGAAAAACCTGAAAAAAAAAAGATGTAAAAACATTAGGCAAGTAGAACAAAATAGTAGCCTGGGAATACTGCCCTTTCTAATCTTTCCTAGTCCCTGGAGGATGAAGACGTTGCTGAAAAGATGAGTAGCGGCTGCATGCGTAGCGTGCGCCACAGACGAAACTTAACTGTGGTTAAGGCAAAACAGCTGCTAAATCCTTGCTCTTCGATCGCCCCCACCTGCTGTGTACCAGGATTTGAGTACGTGCCATGATTGGTCTATTAAATGTCGATTTGTCGATCAGAATTAAAGGAAATCCGAAACTCATTTCCGGATCGTTGAGTCTCGGCGCTGCTTCACAGACGTTGCTGAAACCGGGATTTATCGGATGAATTTAGGTTTCTGGGAAACTGCCAACCTACCCCTCCCCTAAGCCAACATTAACACTTACTTCTCGTTTATGGCAAAATGTTGATTTAGGGAATGGGTAGGTGGGCAGTTTCCCACACACCTAAATTGATCCGATTTATATACGTACTAGATTCGCGGACAGTACAAAAAAGTAATTTGATAATGTTTTGGAATGTTCCATCACTAAATGAGTTCGTCCAAAGTATTGAAATATGCGGATTCATAACTCAATACAATAGCTAAAATCTATTTGAACTCACACTATCAATAAAATACTTCCAATACTGAGTCTCCTACTTCATGATTCTGATGAACTGTTACAGCCATTGTCACATGCGCATCTGGATGTAAAAACCATAGTCTACGAGGAAACAGATTGTAACAGAAACAAAAAATTGAATCGAATAAACCAACTCGTGTATGTTACGGAAAGAAATCTTCCAAGTCGGAGCTGCGCAGCCCCAAAACTGTCCCAGATTATACACTAATAGCAGGGTGCAGTCCAAGAACACTATCAATTGCGATATTTAGCCATCTTACACTCTAAAATTGCGGCTTTCCATATCTTGGAAGTGCTCAAAAGAAGTAATCTGTTTCATGAGCTGAACCTAATGTGCTGAATTAAAAATATCAAAAGCTTCATATATTTCTTGTTAGAACTACTCATCCACTATTGTCGCCTATGTTTGGGCAGGGAATTTTGGGATGCCCATCTTTTCACGTGCCGATTTTAATGCATAAATTTAAGGTGATAGCATGTTCAGGAATTTTAACATTTATACTAAAACGTATTAGATGCGAATTATTAGATCAGCGTCCGATTAAGCAGAAGTATTTTTTATTAAAAGAGGTCCTCCTAATTTGAATTAAGTTGTGCTCATGAAACATTCGGTATTTGAACCTGGCCTTGAAAAAGTTTGAAACAGAACAACATCTTGATTGGACTTGGATAACTTGTCAAAAAAAAGAGTAAAAAAACGGTTATTCGTCAAAACCTTACATAGGCTGAATTTTTTGGTTCGTAACGTTCTGTTACTCCGCTGCCTGTATTTCCTGGATACTGGGATTCGTCACATTTAAGTGTGATCTCCACTGATCTGTAAAAAAGGAAAAAATGACACTAAATAAAGGCTTGAAAAATCAAATGAGCTGGTTTGAGGCTGAGGAGGAAAAAAACCACAAAGCTGTCGCTGTTTTTTCCCTTAAATTGCCAAACCACTTTACTTAATATCTTTCTCACACGCGAAAGTGACTTCATGATCTTCCTGCATGGTAACATTAGAACCGGGTAAAGTAACACGAGCAAAACTTAACTGAACTTTAGTCATTGATTATGTTGAGTAAAAGATTGGTTTTAATGACTCTGAAGTTGAACATTTTAACAAAATGAATCACAGGTTTTGTATTTTCAATGATCGCACAATAAGATTTCGACCTGACAGATTCAGGATTTAATGAATTCACTCGAAATGTTGACTCATTACATTGTCAATGCATTTTCCGCTGATCAGATTAACCCAAATAAACACCTGAAATTTAGTTACATACCGTTCGTAGTCCTTGCTGTCAGTAACTGACTGGTAGATGATGGTGGTTGTACCATCCTTGTTAACTTTAAATTTAGAGGTCTTCTGCGCACATGGGTTGTTTTCATCTGTAGAATGCAAATTTTTCTGGCACATCTTAAATAGAAAAAAAAAAACAAAACAACCACAACAACAAACAACAAAACAAGAAAAAGAAATTATTGCGAAACATGGGCTTAATTGCAGTTCTGATGTTTCTAGCGATTGTATTACATAAATTCTAGACTTAGAAGAGAGCGAATCACAGTAAAACCGCCTGCAATAAAATAGGCTGCATACTAAAGGAAAGAAAGTGTCAGTAGCAAGGCTTTTTCTAGAGGTACGCACGTCTTTTCCGAGTACACCATAACCTCAGTTCTCCGACGACGTTTTCACATGATTTTATTTGCCTTTTTTATCAATTGGGTTGTCAAATTGTGATTGTAGTCTTGTTATGTTAAACTCGTATCAATCTAATAATGGCGCAAAATAAGAGAGTTATTTTTCCTGAGATCGTATAAAAACCGCCTTTCCATTTTGACAGTTTTTTTTTATACCTTTGTTTGGAAGCACACAGTTTTAGTCAACTATCTATAAACGATGTTCTTCGGCTTTGGTTGATTGAAAGGGTTTTGATATATGGGTGTCGTTTATCCGGGCATCAAAAGGTTCGTTCAAAGAATAATACACCTGATGAAGCTAAAATATTGTGCCAGTCCGTGGTTTCAGAACGGCTCAAGAATTTCCCCTAAACGCGTTACGCCTCATTTTCACCGTTTTGCAGCTTGAGTTTTTAAGGGTATTAAACTAAAAAGAAACCTCTGACATTTGGGCTTTTATTTAAAAGCAAATTGATATCGTAGGCTATGAAACATGGCGCTGTTTGTTTTCCCCTTTTTTGCTTCCACTTTCCAGCTATCACTAAGTGAAACGAGTTAAACGCTCTCCGAATTCGAATGCAGAGGAAATTTTACTCCCAAAAGTCAGTTTCTATAGGTAAAAAGGTTCACTTAAATCCAGCCGAATTATAGCTCATGAAAACCTGGATGTTATTAACACGACAATTTGAAAACAAACTGCTTAAATATGACTATTGGTAGGTGATGTGACAGCTTGACCTCCGTGTTTTATACTCTCATAACCTCTACTCTGAACCAATCAGACTGTGTGTTTTATCCGAACTTCATTGTAATTATAACTGAAAATGTTAATAACTTACCAGCATATTGAGACATTCAGAGTTTTCGCTGAAGCTCGTACAAGGATTCCAATCGAATGTATACTGCTTACTGCCAACAGTTGGAATGTTTTTAAAACTATAGAAAATTAACGTACTAGTTAGTTGACCCAGGGATTGTTTTGAAAAAGCCATATTGAAACTGTAACAATCAATAAATTAATTAACAATTAATGCTCTGCAGCCTCCCTCGCTTGTGGGATGCAACCTAAAAGTTAGATATTCCAGAAATAGTAGCCTTTTCAAGGGTCCCTTATTCTTGACACCTGCCATCTTTGCACGCACCTAAGGACTGATGGGATAAAAGCGATGTCACGTGGCTTCTCAGGGGGCAAATAAGTACTAAAATCTCCCAATACAAAAAATCGCTGTTGAGTTTGTTTATCCTACACAACAGAAAATGAAGAACTTGTGATCTTAAAAACGATAATGACAAATTATGGGTAGAAGTGATTATTTTACGTTTTGAGACGCAGTAGCAACCGTAGATGTTCTCACATCAAGCAATAATGACGTAGAACTTTTCGAAACTAGAAATGTGTATTTGGCGGAACTTAAATCGTCCTCTAGTTTTAAGAGAACATAATATCTCGGCCGCGATTTCTCCTATGCGCCGTTCAGCTATTGGCCAAAAGCTTTGCCCTGTTCCCAGGTCTTTGCGAAAGTTAACTCGGCTCAGTTTCCTTATTTTTGTAAAGTGGCGAGAAGTGGTGTTGCGTGACTTATCTCACTCTGTCTTTACATGGGAAATCTGGGTAGAAGGTTACTGCGTGACGACACTAAAACGGCTGTGAGGGAAACAATTTTTTTCTGGCATGTGTAGGAGGGGCCAGTCAGTTTTTTGCGGAGCGAAGAAAAAAACTTCGAGGACGAGTGAGTACGAAGGAAAAAAAGGGGAAGAGGTTTTTTTTTTTTTAAAAAAACTTTTTTTAATAAAAGGACATTGTAAGCCTTTAAATGGTGAAGGAAAAATACCCTTATACTTAGCTTCGAAGTACATTTGCAAATTTCTCGCCTTTGACCACACGATGAAAGATACCCTCCCATCCGGTTCTCGCGCGCATTTATCCCCCTATCCGTTCACCTTCAAACGTTGCTCTACTTCTTGTGTTTGCATAGGCCGGCGTGACAGCCTAACCCACAAAAGAATTAGCATCGGCATTTTACCTTGACGTTTGACTATAAGAATTTGTATGAGGAAAAAATCATTGGTTCGTGAAGGAATATAAATAAGAATCAGCTAACCTCACTTTTAAAAGTTGCGTGATTCTTCTTGCGGTTCCCGAGTCGATTTATGGCCATTTTATGTTTTTTTTTTCAACTGGTTTCCTCCCTGTATGGACGGATTATAGAGAGAGCAAACCTGTTTACAGTAAAACCTATACAATTCCTATAAATCGCTCCCCATACAAACTTTTATTTCGGAGGTTACGCAGCCATGCCGATACTCATATTTCGAGATTGGTTCGAGACCCCGGGGTTTTGCTGTTAATGTGCTGTGCTCATAATGTTATGAAGGGTCACTGAAAATCACTTTGCGTAGTTCCTCTTGAGTTTTGATTTTACCTAGGTATTTTTTTGCGAAGTATTAATTAAAGGATGGGTCCCACAGGCCTTTGAGTGGTTAGTCCTGTTTAAGTCAGAGGAGAGAGAAATACACCCTGCTTATCCCCTACCGTTTCGACCCTTGCTACGCCGATTGCAAAATTATTTACACAGACTGATCGAATTACTATCACAAACAAGCAGACTCACAGATGGGGTAAACAATCGTTTATTGCGTTAAAACCTTAGCACCTGACAACCCGGGAGAGGCGGGTGGGGTGCTTTCGCTTACAAGGAGTCTCAACAATGAACTACTCGATACAAAATGCTCAATTAAAAAAGCTTATCTGGTACAAGCTATCTGTTACGAAAATTCCGTGCATACATATTAATTAAACCCTTTAACGTATACATTAAAACACTCAATTACTATCACAAACAAGCAGACTCACAGATGGGGTAAACAATCGTTTATTGCGTTAAAACCTTAGCACCTGACAACCCCAAACCCAAAGGGGAAAAGGTTAAAGAGTGGGTGAAAGTCTGCTTGTGATTGAATTGAGGATTTTAAATTTATTGGCGGTGGACAGAGTGAGATAAACTAAGTAAGCATCACTCTTCCAGTCGCCTTGTGCTTTAATAAATGCTGTAGGTGCATCACGGCTGAAAGCAAAGGTCGCGCCACCTCTACGAAAGCTGTGCGAGGAATAGTGCGTCGGATTGAAGCCAATAGCCGAGAGCGATGCTTTAATAAATGCGTTATACTGGTGAGCCAGGATAGGCCTATAAGCGTCCTGCGTTTTACAAACAAATAAAGGAGAGCGAGGTGGTAGCGGTACACTGGCTAAATACTGTGTGAGCGCAGTCACTGGGCAGAGAGGAGAACCCGGAATACAGGGCAAGGGAATTTCTAACTGCCTGCGCGATAGTTTTGGTATGTGTGATACGTAACAGAGCCCCCTGTGAGGTGAAAGTCACGTTGGAGGGCGTTAAATGACAAGCCTGTGGATTGACGATGTCAGACAACTTATGGGGAACTAAATTGGATATACGCAAGAACGAAAAGAAGGCTACTAAAAATAAAGCGCGCATACAAACATGCAAATGATTGTTGAAATCGAATTGACTAAACAATTTCAAAAGAATCTCAACGGTGATCGGTTCTTTCCGGGCTACATAATCGCCCATAATCCTACGTACCGCTCGTTTGGCAAGGTAAACATCATAATCTTGAAGGAAAGCGAGACTGGTCCCAAACGAGCGATTAATGTGCGTGATGATGCCTAAATAATTAACCACTGAACGATACGAAGATAATGATCGCGACAAAAAAACTAGATAAAGTAAATACATGGGTTTAGAAACCGGAAAAGGATTAAACTGGAAATATTGACAGAACAACAAATAACTATGCAAATAAGTTCTCATGGAGCGCTTCGTAGAATCACAAAATGCGCGAGTCTGAAGAGATCCCAGATACTGCTGCAAAGACTGCAAGGCGTCGTTGGGATCTGCGAATGACATAGTGAAACGAATTAGGGAATTCATGAGAAGAAGGTACCCGCCAACTCTGTGAAAGAAAATATAACCGATATAAAGTAATAAGGGAGCGAATGTCGCTAATAGGCGGTGAAAGCGAACATCGAATCATCAGGGAAAACTTGGCGGAGATCTAGAGAGGTGACCGCATGCTCCACGTACGCCGCATAAGTGTCAGCCAAATGATAGCGGCTTAAAGAATCAGCTAACACATTGGTTTTACCACAGATATGGCGCGCGAATAAATGGATATTGTTTAGAGCTAACAACAACCAAATTTCTCGGAGACAACACTGCATGAAATGATCTGAAGACCGCTGATGGTTAAGCGCGTATACGCTGACCTGATTGTCTGTCAGTATCTCAATGGTGTAGCCACGCAATCGATCTTGCCACAACTTTAAAGATACCAGGATGGTGAGCAACTCTAACTGGTTAATGTTCAGGTTTTGACTAGTAATAAAAGGCGGAAATGGAGCGTGGAAAAATTCTCCAAAACAAACCGCACCACAGGCACCAAGGCAAGCATCACATGCGAATAAATCGGGATTGGAAACAGTCACGTTCGTCGGAATGACTGACACACCATTGTAGTGTTGAAGGAAATGTTTCCACCAAACGAGGTCCCCGCGAATAGCATCACTGACAGGATACTGCTGATGCCGGGGGCGAGCAAAACATGAACGTAACGCGTTAATCAAACGGCAGCTGAAAGCGCGTCCGGGACGAACACACGCAGTAACAAAGGCTAGCTTTCCTAATAGTTGTTGTAACTCTCGCTTAGAGAAATGTGTTTTATGTAGCCATAAAGAGAGGAGATCCTGGAGTTCTTCCAGGCGGAAGTCTGGAACAGTTAATGTCATGTTTAAAGTGTTGACACAAACTCCTAAGCAGGTCATTTCGTGTGTTGGCGGAGTGTCTTTGTCGGGCGATGATTGCAATCCGAGCTCTGAAAACAACCGTGTCATGCGATCGAAAGAATGTTCGGCGAGTTCTTGAGTTTCTGCCCCGTAAAAATCATCAATATAGACATCTACTAAGATGCCTTCCTCATTCAGGATATAAGAAACCGCTTTAGTTGTCCGCTGGCAGGCTAGAGTAGCCGAACGGAGACCAAACGGCATGACGGTATGGAAATAAAACTGTCCCTCTATGCACATGCCGAGTAGGTGGTAATCGTTAGGGTCCACAGGAATTTGCCTGTAAGCACGCTTAAGGTCTTTTTTAAAAACGAGGCAGCCGGGTCCCTTGAGGTTAATAAACTCCACAAGTCTATCAACGCCCGGTAAACGAAGGTGAAAAGGTTGGCTTAAATATTCATCGCGTGCGATGCCGTCGTTAACAGATTGCCCGGGCGGAAAACTCAGGTCGTGGACCACGCGCGGAACACTCGAATCGCGTTTAGCCACGCTCTGCAGGGGTGAAATTACACAGTCTGTGCTGAAAGGATTGCACTGAAAGGGCCCTATTACCGCTTTGTATTGGAGCTCTTTGGCGATGTAATCACGAAGTAATACGGGATTCTCACGAGCAGAGGGATGATTTTTAAGCGTTGAGCGAGGAAGTCGAACAGCTGAATGATTGATAGGCCAGCCATATTGCAAAAAGGCAGTAACAATGATATCATTATAGTCTTTGAGATAATAATTCCAACGTTCAAGATTAAACGCTGTCGTCAAAGTGCGTTTTGCTCCCTGAAAATTGTACTGGGGAACTGCTCTCACGGAGTCGGCAAGAGCGACTAAGAATGTTTGTCATTCCTTAGTCGAATCCTGGTTAGTGGGCGTGCTGGGGATAGGGAATTTCCTTTTGGGACAATGCAACATGGGGTGATCCGTCGTATCACACACGCGACACCGGTGGTTGCTAGAATAGCTGGCGCTGGTGGTATGGCAATCACATTTGGCGGTGTAATTCCAATCACGGCAATATTTCTCCTTCTTGTCGCGGTTGGATCTTTGTAACTGTGACTGCTGCATGCTTTGATTTTGTTGCGTGCCCGACGTGCGTGGGTGCGTGCGTAAGTCTTGATGTGTAAAAAATGTTTGTGATCTCTCACGAATCGCATCACAGTCAGACCACGAAAGTCGGCCTTGGTCGATTGCCGTGGCAATCGATAAGTGAAAACTGCGTACGCTAGACCAGTTGTAGGTAGATGCGCGGGCCATTAGCAATTGGAGATGCTTGGTAAGACCTGGCCTGCTTGCATCTGGTTGCTGTTTTTGGAATTCTAAGAAACCATTAACGAAATCGGGAAGATCTAAGGACTCATAAGTAATCGTACCTTTAGACGAGAAGACAAAGTTGTTTGGGAGGGTTGACCCAGGTTTCTTCTTTTCTCGGAGTTGTTCTAACGTCGGAATGCCTGACCCGAGGGCGCTTCCAGGGGTGGAAGTGAGAGCGGCCTGTAACAGGCGTGGCTGTTCTAAGGAAGGTGTCTGCGGTTCGGGAGAAACACTCTTTATTTTTGCCAACTCCAGCTGGGCTTTAGTGATTTCCAGTTCCATTTTGAGGTTTTCATTCTTTACTCTTTCGAGTTCCAGGAGGGATTCTATAGAGGACGCGGGTGGTGGTTGAGTCTTGGAAGATTTCCCCGCCGTTTTCGCTGCAAGTCGTTTGGATTTTTTCGGACGGGCGCCGGGTTCCGTGCCGTCGGCGTCCATGGATGCCATAAGCGCAGATAAATTTTCAATGTCGTAGACGTAATCATCTTTGTCTAATTTACTGGCCATGACGACGATAAAAGAAAGGATAAAGGAGGTGCTAGGTAAAAGGAGTATAGCACGAATTGTCGATCGCGGGTGCTTTCGCTTACAAGGAGTCTCAACAATGAACTACTCGATACAAAATGCTCAATTAAAAAAGCTTATCTGGTACAAGCTATCTGTTACGGAAATTCCGTGCATACATATTAATTAAACCCTTTAACGTATACATTAAAACACTCCTCTGATATTCTATGATAATCAGCAGAAAGTGCACAGATTCATGTCATCTCACACTACCCGCGTGAACAGCGAATAAAAATACTTACGCTGCCTTCGAGCCTCCATCGATTTCTCGTAAGTTGAAGATTTCCCCATTGCTTTTTTTGCATGAACAGTCATCGATCTTTTCACAGGTCTCTTGCGAAACTCCCGTGAACTCCCCCAAAGGAAATATCCAAATAATAATGAGAACTTTTACTGTATTGATTTGCTTTCCTAGCATTATACGCAACTTCAGTCACCCACCAGAGAATAAGTACGTGAGAATAAACATGGCCTTTCAACCGTCAGTAGTTAAAGTTCAACTAATCCTTGTAAATCAGTGGCTAAGAGTCATATATAATTAGCATCTAAAGGAAGAAACTTGATACAGCATTTTTGAAAAATTTATTCATGTCGGAAATCACTAAGATATTTACATAAGAAGTAATGTTAAAAAATTAAAAGTGTTTTAAAAACACATCCGCAGTAAGTCATGCAATCGCCCATGCCATAAAATACCGCAAGTACCTGTTGCCTCCCCCCAGGAGTACTCTAACAAACCTTTGGTATGTACCTAATTGTGCCAATGGGTCGTTAATCTGGTTCTTTAGGCATTTCCTTCAAAATGAAACTCTTTTCCACTACAACTTTTTTCTTTACATATCGATGTTGTAAATCTCTTGATCTTGATTCCTGCTCAGCATTCAGGTTTTATCAGGTTTTGACTTCCTTTTCGAAACTAAAACTTTTTGTTATCTATCATTTATTACCCCATTTTCTCTCTTCATTTTAAAAATTACCGCTCAATGTAAACACCAGTTACTCATGGTTACCATCCTCATTCCCAGAGCTCTCCTGGGGGCAAGGCTGCATGGATACAGGATTAGTCGCAGTCTGCCTTTTATCTTAAAATCCATCCAGTTTTCAGTTATCCCAGCTAGCGCGATTGCAAGTAATAACGTTACGTTACAAAAAGGGATTTGGAGGAGACAATTTTTTTCTTCTCAGGCTTACACCTCACCTTCGTGGTTTCGCCGCTTGTCGCTTTTAAAATACGTGCTTGGGTTATGGGCGGAGTAACTTTGCAAACAAAAGTAAAAGAATGCTGACACTCGTGCCGGCAGAGAGGTGCTAGCCTGTGTACAGCTGATAGAGGCAAAGCCTGCCTGTAAAAATGCGTCTACTGAAATTTTTTTTTGCAGTCAGAGCGAACTCAATATGGGAATTTTAGAGTGCGGGGAAGCGTATGCGCAATATGAGAAGTTGGTTAACTTTAAAGGACTTCTAATTGTTAATTTATATCTCGCTATAACCATTTTTACTACATTTCTGGCAGAGAGAAGTGCATCCAGACTTCAATCCTTGGCACGTGAACAAAACTCCATCCTGCGCAAATTGAACAAAAAATAAGATTAGTTTTTAATCACTCTTTTCTTGACAAGTGGTTTGGGTGCAAAATTTTCCTCTATCCACTTAAGCGAAATATATACATATCTGATGCACTACCTGTACCAGCCACGATCACCTTCCGCTAGGTTCAGGGTAGAACTATCTTTTTTTCTCCATGTAAATGGATCCAAATTACTAACTATTGTGATCAAGAAAGTTATAAAATAGATGTAAGGAACCACTATATTACGAACTCCCGTATCGCGAATAGCTTGTTTTTGTCTTAGTAATTAAGTAAAAAGATAACAGGAGTCAAATATAACATACCCTCGCTATAAGAAGTGTTATCATGATGTTATATAGTAAGGATTTTTCTCAAAAGGGGGAACACTCTCCTTGGGTACTTCGACGTCACATGACACCTAACAATAACCAGTCTCCAAGAGGGTAACACTGAAAAATCTATGACGTCAGAAACAACTTATTTTAATTTTGTTTCCCCAGGAGCTGTTTTCTGGTTTAAAAATAGTGTAGGTGATGGGCTGAATCGTTTAAGGTGCCAAGAGGATTCAATGAGAGCATCAGAACAAGAAATTTTATGTTATAGGAAATAGAGTCACGTTAGAGCTTGTATGAATAATAGTAATAATAATAATAATAATAATGATAAAGATAATGACAATGATAACGACAATGATAATGATAATGATAATGATAATGGTGATAATAATAATAATAATAACAATAATAATAATAATAATAATAATAGTAATAATAATAATAAATCAAGTGTCGTACAGACTTCGCTTGCCGAGGGAAAACGTTATTTCATCATATATCAAATCAAAATACTGGCTTTAGGGTATGTATGGACCACCCAGGCAAATTATACCGTCAACTCTCTTACCACCCTTGGTGCACGAGAAAGTGGTCGCTATCGGGAGGTGACCGGTCGTCTTTGGGAAAAATCAAGAAAATAAGCTCAAACTGAACTGATCACGTTAACGTTATTATATAAAGCTATTACTTTACAGTTTTGCATTGAATAGTGCTGGGAACTGTTGAGTTTATTAATTACATTTTGCATGAATGTAACAATCTACTTTTTTACCCCCAGACGGCGTATGACAGTCATCTTTGTTGTAAGTCAACTGCTATAATCATAAAAATACTAAACTTTTGTGTCATTCGAGCAGTGGTTTTCTTACAATCATATGTGATCATGCCGGTTAGTAGCTTACGGAAAACAGAAAGCAAAAGAATATGTCAAATTTCTGGCCTAAAAAGTGGTCGCGTGACTCGTTTAAGAAATTTAAGTATTGGTCGCTTACTTGAGAGTCTTATAAACAGTATTTGACTGAGAAACAAAACCCTTACGGTTATTTACAAAGGGGTCGCTTACTAGAAGTGGTCGCTATAAGACAGTTGACTGTAACTCGAAAGCGAATCCTTGAGATCTGACATCCGACGTAATTTGGGAAATTACTAGTGACATGTTAGACGTTTTGGGTTCTCTTTAACACTTAGTATCTGTATCCAGCATCAACGTGATGGTCAACTTCATTTGTAAATTCGGTAAGTAAGTAGTTTATTCATACACGTAACACCTAAGAGCTTACAATGGTGGATTTAATGTGTATATTCCGTTTTTGATAAGCCTGCGAGTAGAGCCGCCTCTCATGATCATGGTCCTTGGAGGGTGGGGACGTGCAATGTCTCCAGCGACGAAGGGGAGCGATGAGAAGCGGCTGTGCTTGCATTCTAGGTCTTGATAAGTAGTCCTCAAATTAGTTAAGCATTCCACTGTGTAACATTAGAGAGATTTAGAATCCGTTTACGGCAAAAGGCAAATGGCAGTTTGTACCTCTTGATCAAGTTTTTTTCCCTTCACTGATCGTTTACTGTCATTATTTCTACACTAGCCTAAGTAAACCGCCGACATTTCGTCTGGAGAAACGAGGGCAGAAATTCCATACTGATGACGCGTCATTACCCAGATCTGAGTAGTGTTTCTGATTGGCTGAAGCAAATTCTCCACGTGCACGACCAATCAGAGACACTATACGCACCCATATCTGGGTGGTGACGCGTCCTCAGTATGCGCTCGTTTCTCACACGTCATTTCGCGGGGAAACCAGAAGTGGAGTTGCGAAATGTCGGCTGTTTTCACAGTCTATTTTTACACTAAAAACTGAACTGTTGCATGTCACTTACATTAGCTTTCATCCATAATAATTGTTTGAGACCGTTTCTATCATTACCTAATTTTAATTTTTTAAAAATGTCAGTTTGAGTCTAACGTTTTTCGCCTGCCGTAAACGCGATTCCAAATTTCTTTAATTTTTGATTGTTTACCGTGGCTTTACAAAAGACATCACGATAGGACACGTCTCACCTTAACAAGTGATGGAATTCCAGTCCAGAACTCGTAATTAGGTATCACCTCTGGTACGCTCTCAACTCCCATTTTGTACCTTTTAATGAGAATTCCAGCCACCAAATAAACAAAGAGTAACACGAAAAATCTGAAAAAAAAAATTGTACATGTAAGACTGATACAGTTAATAAACAAATTTTATGTTACAAATCGAACGGGCCCAAAATATACCTCCTTAAGGGAGGAATACGTACTCTCCTTCGCAGCCTTTATAAGGGTCGTCACGCAACGCTCCTCCCCACTAACGGCGTTAATAGGGAGGAGCGTTGCGTGACGACCCTAATAACGGCTGCGAAGGAGACTAGGTTTGACGGTGTAGTATCAAGTTTCAGTGTGTTCAAACGTGTTTTAACCAGCATCATGAAACATTTTGTCTGTTCGTAGCTGGGATTCGTTACGTGAAAACTTGTTTGCAAACGTTTGAACAGCTCACCCAATAATAAACTGGATAAGTGCATGCCTAATAATCTTAATTAGTGATGATGATGATGATGACGATAATGATAATTATGATGATGATAATAACAGGAAAATTTTCACAACAACAGAAGATATACAGGAAAGAGCTATCTTCATTGTCCTTGACAACACACCTCAATGTTGTTGATTTAAGAGCTGAAAGCATTATTTGGGTCGATCATTCATCTGTCATGTCGTTAGAAAAACCCCGCCGTTCTGAAAGCGTCATAACACCTCTTGCATACTGTGAAAGAGGCTTGGGCTTTTCACTGTCGTTCCACTAGATTTCCACTTTGCATGAACAATAAGCTAAGTGGGGTTTCTCATGCTGCTAACATGTTGGACGATATTTAATTGGTTCGTTTAAAAAAACCCACCCAATCCGTTGAAATCTGTTTTTATGCAAATATTATCCATTGCCTGGGTCCGAACAATATGTCCTGCACCTTTGAAATGATGAAATTGACACTCATACCCACCTAATGCAAAGTAAAATTAGCAGTTTAACGTAAATGTAAGTATGATATCTCGCTATCCTCGACTGGGAACGAGTTTTTGAATTTTATTGATGGGAACAGAGCTTGCATTCACATTTTTTTATAGAAAGCTACTCTCGATGAGCAGATTTATCTCTGCCTGAATACGAGACCATGCATTACAAAGCAAAAGCACGTCATTATTCACATCTTTCTTCACTACCTATTTGCGGCAATCACTTTTGAAAGGATGAGCATTATCGGTTACTTACACTATTAATATAATACTTCCAGTACTGAGTCCATTGCTGTTTTCAGCAGGATTATCGTTATTAGAGGCACAAGCGTCATCACACGCGCATTTTGTAGAAAACACCATACTCTGTAATTGGAAACAAAAGTCAGTTAAGTTTATAACTGTGAAATGCTTTACTGTATTTTATCCCACATACATTTACGAAAGAAAATACTAAAGCTAAGATAAACATGTGCTGATTCGATCGTGTGTGTGATAAATCATGTTAGAAGAAATGCGGGCTGTCTAGATAGTACAATTTTAAAATGGTTTTGAAAACACCAAGGGAGTGAATTCTGCAGTCAACTGCCAAATTGAAAGGGTGTTTTGATTACAGCATATATTGTCTCGGGTGGATTTTGTCGCATACAAAGAACTATTTTTTCTTTCTACAGGTAACTGAACAGGATATGAAAAAACTCCAAACACCCTGCTTTTCCAAGAACTTAGCCTGACTATCAAGTGTTTTTGGGGAGACAGGACAATTAGTAAACAAAAATGGGACACAGTGAAGTCAAGGTACGTTGATTTGACCTTCACGTGGGCATGCGCAGTATATGTTTTCGGTAGGTCAACCGCTGTTGAAACAAACCGTTTCACACGATGTTGTACAGTTTCCAGGATACTGCATACATTGCGCATACGTAGTTGACAATTTTCTTTGTTTTGAGTTGCCTTAAAATAATATGGTGTGAGCATTCACTGATGAGACCTCTTCAGCAGCATTTTAACATGATACTATATGTTTAATATGTAGCCAGCTTTTCATAGCCACTATACTCCACAGAGCTAGTTCAAAGATGACCGCCTCAAAGTAAATGGTTTTTCACTATAAAATAAAGCAAACCATAATTCATACATATTTTGAATCTTTCACTTTGTAAACTTCTCTAACACCGTCTGTGTAGCCTGGAAACTTGTTAGGATCACATTTTAGAGTAATTGTGAAGGTCCTGAAATAAAATAAATAATTTTAAACATCACTGGGTAAATTGTTTACTCTAATCTTCACATCAAGTCAGTGTTTCGGATGAAACGAAACTCAGCAACTCAAATCAAACACTACAGTTTCATTATAAATTCACGCCGATATTCATATGAACATCTTAGTATTTGTGTGATGACGTGTTCCACAGTATTAACATGCACATGCTTTTTATTTTGTTTTTGAATTAATTTATACCAAGATTTCATCATGAATTGAACAACGAGAATCTACTCTCCGGCAAAATTGAGCACGATAATTGGTGATAATTATGTTATACATAACAAGAGAGGATAAAGGGGACAGAGAAGGCATTCCCCATACACACCCTATTCCATAGGTAATTCGTCTCGAGTTAGTTTTAAGACACACAGATCCCAAGGGGGATTAGACAACAGCTAATCACATAGCGCGAATGTGTTCCGCGTGGATGACCCTCGCTCAGAGCTACGCGTTCTTCACGAATTGACGAAGAAAAAATGGCGGAAGACTCGGAGAGCGATATATTTCTATTCGTTTTGTCGACGAAAACGACTAAAGAGAGATTTCTGCAAAAGCGGTGTCAGCGAAATGGAAATTAAAAAGGATCGCCCTTCCTCTCTTGTATAGAGCTTACAGTACAGCTGGGAAATCCTTAACACGCTGAATTAATGTCTCAGGATCATTTATAATTTACAGTTTGAAGAGAGCAATTTCTGGTTTGATATTTATTTTTAATTTTATTAGTCTTTTATTATTCCACAAAAATAACACTTGGCGTCCTACTTACTTTATTGTACAAACGACCGGTTTCAATAGACCGGCGAAATTTCTCATTTTATTAAAGCACTGAGGTTACGACAACTTCGAGTTAAACTGATTTCACAGGTTGTCAAAGAATCAAGCGATACCCTTTTCCCAGGTGAGCGCCGACTCATTTTGTTTTAATAGTTAGAAATGCTCTCGATCTCTTTACGCTTTCATTGCCTTTCGCCCGACATGTTTTGCACGACGTTTAGTCATGCGAAACCTCCACGAAACATCCACGCAGCGCGCGAGGTAACTTTATCCCGATTCTAAAAATAACTCGAGACGAATTACCTATGGAATAGCGTGTGTATGGGGGATGCCTTCTCTGTCCCCTTTATCCTCTCTTGACATAATTAAGGTAGGTAGGTATATTCTGTACCTACAGCACCTGCTCGCCTCGATTAGCTAGAACTATTTGCGTGTAAACATATCTCTTATGAAGGAGATTAGCCAGGAACGCATATAAAGTTTATTTGACTGGCGGTTCTTGGATGATAATAATAATAGTAATAATAATAATAATGATAATAATAATAATAATAATAATAATAATAATAATTATAAGTAACACTTATATAGCGCTACTCTGTAAAAGTTCATTAGCGCTTTACAATAAAATTATAGTTATGTAGAATTATTAAAATAATAAATGGATAAGTAAATCAGCAAAAGAAAATTTACATGTTAAAAAGCTATTTTAAATAAATGTGTTTTAATTTTTTTCTCAAAAGTGGTTATAGAAAATTTTGAATGGTCTCTAAGCCTACCTGGGAGAGAATTCCAGAAAATGGGTGCTGCAACTGAAAATACTCTGAGACCATAACTTTTCGCGTGGAATTGCTCATGTGCTAAGTAGTGTTTTGAGGTTGATCGCAGACTGCGGTTTGGTGTATAAGAGTGAATTAAATTTTTAAGATAAGCAGGAACAGTGTCATTTAGACATTTAAAAGTCATCAGCATCAGTAGGATTTTATTTTGGATCCTGAACCGCAACAGGTAGCCTGTGTAGTAGTTTTAGCACAGGTTTAATAAAACAACGTTGCAGCCATGATGGCGCGAAATTACTTTGAACTTGCTAACTTCAAACTTGGTGCTAAAGTACCTTTTGTAGGAAGTGGCCTTCTCAATGGTTGGCTCATAATTTATGACAGTATTTCCATCGGTGTCTGATTCAAAACTAGCAACAGAGTTAGCGCATGGATGGGTTTCCTGTGAATTCGGAAGAGTCTGACAAATCTAAATGGGAAAATGAAGGAAGTTGTTAGGTGATAGTTTTCCAGTCAACTCGAGTTATTGCGGGTCCACACACTCTGGACCCTGAGCTGACGTCTTATATCCTCAGAGTTATGAGTGTCTATAAGTGAAACATTGACGCAGATCCTCGGCTAATTGATTGCAAATAAATGCACCCTTATAAAACCCAATTACTTGTTTTCTTCATACAGTCAGCAGTTCCCGTTATTGCGGACACCCTCGGGACCGCGGTTTAGTGTCCGTAATAGCGGGGAGCGCGAAAAATTTCTTGAAATTAGAGGGATTACATATATTTATGTTGTAATTGCAGCGCAATTTTTGCATATAAAAAACTTTAAAGTTGAAACTCGGAAAAAAATCTGGATACACTCGTCCAACATTGTTTCGTGGGATGAGAGGAGTGGTTGGGCCTGTGTGAATTGGAAAACGCCCAAGAAATGCAAAAGTGTCCCAAGACTTTTGTCCATGATGATAGTTCTGAGCCCAGACCCTCCCAAACAACGTTGCAATAACGGCTGGATAAAAGACGGTTGTCCATTGTCTGGAGGGTTGACAGGTGAACAAATTGTCTCACAAGTGTAAGTGCTCCAACTGCGCTGGTTAATTTTTAGACGTCTCTTCTATATGTGTCGCCCATGTAAGCACCTGATCGAATGTACACCCAGGGTTTTTGTAGATGTTACTTTAGGTACTTTGGCGCCTCCAGTGATGGTCAAGACATACGAGAAGAACTCTGTCTAGATCCTACAGACAAAACTTCTGATTTTGCTGTGTTCAGACTCAATCTCTATTCATCTTAAATTTGATTTCATCACTGAATTTTTTAAGAACTTGTTACATGAAGCTAAGATTATCACTTTGACCCTCTATCTTAATTATAAGAAATAATAAATTGAGAGGCTAATTTACAGAAATGCGAAACACACACCTACCAACATGTCTGTGCAGCTACTGCCTTCAGTAAACGTCGTGCAAGGATTCCAGTCGAACTCAAATACTGTACCAGGCGGAGAGATAGTTTTAATTCCTTTAATGCTTAAACATAAAAAAAAAAAACAGAATCAACAAAAAGCTGGGAGTATAAACTCCATCTTACGCGGTCCATATAAGAAGCACCCACATAAAACAAGTTGTAAATTCAGTATGTTTCAGGATAGTGTATTGGTTAATTTCATTTGGGGCAACGAAAGCGTTTTCCTTCTCTTTCAAATCCACATACTATAATAAGCTCAATTCAACCAAATATTCTGTAGCAGTTCCCAAGTTGTATAATTAAATCTTTGTATTACATGCTCCCGGGGGGGGGGGGGGGGGGGGGCGTACCTCCTATAACGGCCTATGCGGGGAGGCTCCTCCCGAAAAAGGAACTTTTTCAGGCTTCACTTAAATGAATAGCCTGCAAACGGCAGACGTTTCTCGTCGCTGAGGGACATTCGTCTGCGACTCAGCGACAGGAATTCCATACTGATGACGTAAATCAATCAGTCTACATCAGGGCGTGGTTTACATAATAAATCCGGTAGCTAAAACAATAATCCGTCGACCAATCAGGGCTTCTGACTGGATTCTAGGCAGATTTTGCGTCATCAGTATGGAATTTCTGTCGCTGAGTCGCAGACGTTCCTCCTCGAGAAACGTCCCTCAGCGGCGATGAGCGAGGAGAAACGTCTGCCGTTCGCAGGCTATTAAATGAAAGGGTAGGGAAATCTGTCATTTCTGTTGACCAGGTTGAGATTACCCAACGCCCGCTTCTTTATTTTTGCAGAAATCAAGTCTGATATCTGACTGGACGGTCAGCAGTTGATAAAAGCAAAGCTTTCTATTCCGCGTGTCACCGGGAAATTTCCGCGTTCAGCATCGAACGACACGCTTTTTTGATTTCGATACGCATGGATTATTAGACTGGACGTTTTTAAAGGCCAAATATTGTGCCAATCTAGCGAGAAGTTTAGCAGGTAAGCAATTGATAATGGTAATTGAACTGAGTGGAGTGCAATTTGGTCTGAAATCATACGCGTGATTTCAAAATCGAACGAGCGCGCAGCGCGGGTTCGATTTGAAATCACAAGTATGATTTCAGACCAAAATTACACTCCACTCAGTTCAATTACCACTTTATTACTTCCATTTTGAAATCGCAGAATTTAGTCAGTACTAATATTTTATTGATCTAGTAGCTGGTCTGTTAAAAAGTCGAAACAACAATGCTTTTACATCTCATTTTGTATTCCAAACAGAAATGATGCGATATAGAACAAAAATGGTGCGATTTAAAACAGAAATGATGCGATTTAGAACATGAATGACGCAATTTGGAACAAATGCGATTTAAAGCAAAAAATGGTGCGATTTAGGAATAAATCACACCGCTGAGAGCCAATCAGATTGCACGGATAGCCAGTGATTTCAAAGTGGATGTAATAAAAAGAGTAATTCACTCCGATAACCACTTTAGACCTCACACTCACTTAAAACAAACTGATTTATACCCGTATAGTCAGTAGACGGTTAAAACATATCGGCCACTTGGCCAGGTCAGCTGTACATAGCAAAGAAGGCGCTTGGTTTGTAAAATTATATACCAATTAAAAGAGTCCTAACATTCCAGAAGAATTAATCGATAAAAATCGATATCTGAAATCAATCGATATTATGGACATTAATCGATTTAAAAGAAAAAGAAAAAGATAGAAATCGACGTCAGAGAAAAAATAATTTATCGATTATTATCGATTAACAAAATCGAGTAAGATTGATAGAAATCGATAGTAATCTATAACTATCGATAAATAAATCATCATCGATTTCTATCGGAAAATCATCGATATTAATCGAAGTCACAACATTTTCTTTATCGATATCTATCGATCGATATAGGAAATCGATATTCACCGATCATTGATATCGATTACTATCGATTAATATCGTTTATCGTTTTATCGATTAACTACGTCTGGTACACACAGGACCTGCACAACTGAGGAAGCCAAACTTTCAGTCATAAAAGGGGTCAATAACGGGGGTCAACAGTCGATGCCACCACATCACGTATCAGTAAATCAGTACAAGAAAACGTAACACAAACACACAGGAAAAAGTAATCTAGGACGGAGCAAAATAAAGAAAAACTGAACTTGTCTTTCTTCCCAATTGAAATGGTTCAAAATTTTTCTTCAATTACCATATAAGCTTAAAAGCGGCATCTGTTTATACGATTGTCTGTTCGTGCGACAGAAAAGTAAGTTAACGCAAGACTGAAGTAACCCCATCCCACTTATTTTATGGAGATTGAACAAAACGTGAGCATTCAAAGGGAGCTACTTCGGAATCGACAGTACAAGCTAGTACATTTCAATAGCTTTAAGTGTTTGCTTATTTTTAAATGGTTTACACGTTACTATAGTTGACTCACGCAGGTCCCTTTGCACCTCCAGCGACGTCTCTCAGACTTATAACTTTCCCGTTGCTTTTTCTGCACGAACAGACGTCGATCTTTTCACATGTTTCCGCAAAAATCCCGACAAAATTGAACATGAAAAGAAACCAGACGATAACGGAAAATTTTGCTTGACTGCTATGTTTCCTCTCCATGTGGTAAAATTCTTCGAAGCTCTAAAACATCAAACAACAAGGGAAGTTTGAATCCTCGTCGCGTGACCTCTAGCAGGATAGGGATATTGGGGACAGGACAACTGACATGACATTTGAAAAAAAATGTGTTCTCGGGCGTTCCCGTATGTCATGATTTGTCATGAGAACTGGGATTTGGGTCCCTTGGACTGAGATTGTGGGGGTGGCGGAGGAATCGTTCCACCCAAGTTTGAAGGCAAAATTGAAACTACTGTGGGGGTGTGTTCGAGCAACTCGCTCGCTACACGATGAGGTACCAGTAATTTACATCTTGAGCTTTATTCTTCTTTAACTTCTGCCAACAATCTTAATAATCTTCCTACTCTTGTAACTCTTTTCTACTTTTCTACTCTTCTCTACTTACTAGCCAAAGCTGGACATGTTTGGGTTAGCTGACCACGAGACCTTCAGTATTGAATATCTTATCGCTAACATTGCAACAGGTTTGCTATTGTTAGCAAAACAAAATAGATCTGAAACTAACAGAATAAGAAAGAAAAGCCAAAAGAAGAAAGGAGGAAGATATGAAGGACAGAAAAATGAGCTTGTGTAACTGGATGATATGGCAATATAGATGGTAAATATGACCCTGAACTGTAAGGTGCTCACAAAATTGAGAACGTTGATTTGTAACAACGTTTAAATGAGTTATTAATTCCCTAACCGATAAAGCCTGCTCAGTTTAGAGAGTTGCTAATATGCGACTGCTTTCATACAACAGCTGAGATAGCGGTTCAGGAGTTTTTGTGCAAACGAGCTTGACGAGAATGCGGAAAATGGACAAAAGGGAACATGGTTTAACACGTACCATAATCAGCTGTAACTCCCTCTGTTGCACTTCCCACTTTCTATATTTACAGTTTTTTTTAAGCTTATTTATGAACAAGTCAACTAAATAAAATAACGCAAGACTTAAGCTTAATTTGTATTTGTGAACAAAAAACTTTTAAACGGGTTTCATCGATAAATTCAAGTCAAAAAGACAAAGCTTTACCTGTTAAAACTACCAAACCGAACTTCGTCACCTTCTTCGTGTATTTCGGGAACAGCTTGCTTCAAATGTCGTGAAATTTCTCTGTTTGTTACGGCAGCAAACCGGGAAGGCATTTTTCTCGCAACTTAGCGAGTTTGGCGTCGCTCGATCGGAGGAACTGGAGGTGAATCAGTGAATAGTGCAGGATATTCACTGATTGAGTAGCCAATCAGAGCGCGCGAAAAACACTATCCACTGTTTTAGTATATACTAAATAGATTAAGCCAGGGTTAAAAGCGAAGCTCTCGATAATATTTATAGTTTGTTCAAACAAAATATAAAATCGAGTAATGCTAAGCGGCGAAGGCAACGCCGGAGAACGGTGAAAAACAGCAATAGGTCTAATTAGCAAAAAAGCAACTTTCCACGTACAGCACACTTTCTTTGTACATTTCTTTGCGTGGTTTTGCACGACTTCAACGTGGAACACGTTTTATGGAGGAAATTTCGTACGTGTTCTCGTTCACTTTCCTTCCACTGCCGCTCATTTTCACATCACATTGGTGGCCGCTAGCATTTCTCACTTTGTCACCGCCGCTACGAAATTTTCATGTTGTTCTTCCAACAAAAAAATGTCTCTTTTGTTTTTTATCTCTTTGCTCTAGATCTCTGTCGCCCGTTTTCTCGTTGAGCTTCGCAGGCCTGCCGCCTACTTTCACTTTTTCTCCCTGTCTTTCTCTTGCTCTATATTCCAAATTCGTGGACATAAAAATTAATCTAAACTAAATACTTTAGACAAAACGGACACAGAAACAATTTCCGCTTTCCGTTTTTGTCTTTATTTACTCTTTAGTTGTCTCTGTTTTACAAGACGCCGGTGGCTACGCGATTTCCCGCCAAAATAACTTCGAGTTGCATTTGGGTTGCCATACCTGTTGTTAAGTTATTTTACGATGGTATGCCTGTGGTGCGGACGGACTGTCGGGGGCGTACGGTCACGTGATTACCAAATTTTCTCAGATGGGTAGATAACTTCATTTTCTTACCCATGGTGCTCTGCTGCCCGCGCTTCGCGCGCGAGAGCTCCGCTACCACTTTACATTCTTTCCCCTGTTCTCCCCTTTATAACCTCTCCCATCAGATAATTATTCACAGTCCCTAAGTATACCGTTTAAGTACTATTCAAAAAGCTCTAATCTGTCTTCGAAAAACGTCACTAGTTTCTGTTTATTGTTAGTGGTTTTGTTATAAGGAGACATATTTAGCCTTAAAGCTGGTAACTTTCCAGTTGCTCAGTTTTGGCACAAACAGTTGTCGAACCTTTCACATGTTTCCGCAAGAATCGAGCCGAATTGGTACACAAAAAGAAATCTTACAGAAAAGGGAAAATTTTGCTGCCCTACACTGTTTCCTATCCATCGAGTAAGAGTTTATAAACCGGTCAAGCAGCTAAAGAAAAATCACGTTTTAATCCAGTCTTGCATGCGTGACCTCCTCTTCCCGGGTTTGTTTGAGTAGCGCAGCCTTGTCAGTTTCATATACCGGGAAAAACCCGATGGTCTGGAATAGCCGGATCGGAACTAGCCTCCCACGCAGACTTTCTTAGGGGATCGTCACGCGTTCCTGCCCCACAAACGTCTGCTGCCTCGAACGGTAAGAAACGTAGACCAATCACAGCAGACTTCCAGATACGCCATGGGAAGTGCACTTTGGACCTTGACTAGTGTAATGTACCAGGAATTTGTAGTTTGTAATGTAGCAGGAAATTGCATAAACGAACGCGGAGAACTCAACAATATTTTACTTCAGGTCGGTAAGCACATGGGAAGAAGAACCTACTGCGCATGTACGAAGCGCATAAGGATTCATGGGATATGACAAATGCCCCCTCTTAAAGCAAAGGAAAGAAAAACTGAACCTGATAATAATACAAAGTAATGTACTGGCAGGGACAAGTCCCAAAGTCACGAACTCTTAAGTTTACTAAAGACTAGTAGAACCTCTGAGGCGGTTTACGCTCTCTGAGAGGGTATCTCCGTTCTGGTTGCTCAGGCGCTGATGCTTGAAGTGCTGAATCTCGCACAGATGAGTCCTGCGGTGAAGAAAAAGCATCAGCCATGCTATCTAAGGCTGGAGTGTCAAGTACAGGTGTAGCCTCTTTAGGCTGTGAAAGGGTTGGTGTTGTAACAGGCCTTTCCCTCACTACTGGGGTCAACCCTTCAGTTTGCTCAGGTAGCTGGGGCGCACGAACTAACTCTGACCCTAGTGTTGAAGGTATGAATCGTGGACGTAATTGTTCTTGATGTCGTTTCCAGATAATGTCTCCGACCTGAACCTCAAAATTCCGGGGACTGACTGTTCCAACAATGGTTCCTGGAATCCATTTGGCTCCTTTGCCAAAATTACGCACAAAAACTGCTTGGTTTGGTGTAAATTGGGGTTTGTTATCAAGGTTGTCTTGAAAAACCTTAACTTCCTGTTTAGAACTTTTGGCTCTCAGTGCACTGAATCTAATTCTAGGCTGTCTGTTCATAAGTAATTCTGAAGGTGATTTCCCTAACGTGGTGGGTGTAGCCCTGTAAGTCAACAAAAACCTGTCTAATTTTGTTTGCACAGACTCGCCTGTATCTCCAATCCTGCCCAATTTATCCTTAAATTCACCCACATAGCGTTCTGCTAACCCATTTGTAGCAGGATGTCCTGGAGCCGTGAGAGTATGAAGGATGTCGTTCTCTCTTAGAAATTTCTGGAATTCATCACTCGTAAACTGAGTCCCAATGTCCGTTACCAGATGTTCTGGTAAACCAAAGTAACTAAAAATGTGTCTCAAAGCAGTAATAGTGTTGGTGCTGGTGGCATGAGTCATTGGTACTATCTCCAAAAATTTGGAATAAGCATCCACCACGACCAAAAACATCTTGCCAAGATAAGGCCCAGCAAAATCTACATGTAATCGTTTCCATGGTCCGCCTGGCCAGGACCAGGAAGCAGTTGGGGCGGATGCTGGCGATTTAGCAGATTCTTGACAAGCAGGACATAATTTAACTGTCTCCTCAATTTGCTTATCAAGTCCAGGCCACCAAAAGTACTTTCGAGCTAATTGTTTCATTTTGACCATACCCAGGTGTTCTGCATGCAAATCGGCCAATAAGAGAGCCTGTAACGACTCTGGTACAACAACTCGCGAGTTCCACAGGAGGATACCATCTTCATGAGAGAGTTCAAGCCTTTTGCTGTAGTAAGCTTGGAACACTGGTTCCAGATTATTGGGCCAACCCTGCTGAGTAAAATGTAACACCTTTCCAAGAACAGGGTCTCTCATGGTTTCCATAGCAACCACGGACGCATTTAAAAACTGGTCTTCTTCGATAAACATCACATTTACAGTTACCTGTTCTGCAGCCGACTACTTGTATTCAATAGGCTTCCTAGACAAAAAATCTGCAAACACATTGTCTTTGCCGCTTATGAATTCAATTGTATAGTCATAAGCAGCTAAAAGTAATGCCCATCTTTTGATCCTTGCTGCTGCCAACAGGGGTACGGGCTTGTGTTCCCCAAGTAAAGTAATCAAAGGTTTATGATCTGTTAGAAGTTTGAAGTGTCTACCTAACAGGTACTGGCGATATTTGGTCACGCCAAAAACAATTGCTAATGACTCACGTTCAATTTGGGAGTAATTTTGTTCTGCATTGTTCAATATCCTCGACGCATAGGCAACCGGTTGTAATGTACCATCAGGTCCAGGTTGCAGTAATGCAGCTCCCACACCCACTGAAGAAGCATCACACTGAAGAACTAATTCAGCCATAGGATCATAGTGACGTAAAACCGAATCAGAGCACAGAGCAGCCTTGATGTTATCAAAAGCGTCCTGTTCCAGTTTTGACCAACTCCATGGTACCTCCTTGCGAAGTAATCCGTACAAAGGTGAAGCCAACTTTGCAAAATCCGGCACAAATTTACGTAGAAAATTGGCTGATCCAAGGAACGACTGTAATTCAGAAACATTTGTTGGAGGTGCTGCATCCTTTATTGCCTGCACTTTCTCTGCAGTCGGTGAAATCCCCGCAGCAGAAATGGTCGTACCAAGATACTCTACTTTATCCAGCATGAAAAAGAATTTATCAGGGTTAAGCTTAAGACCGCAGTCCTGTAATCGAGTTAGTACACGATGAAGGTTTTCCAAATGGACTTCATCTGATTCTCCGGAAATAAGGATGTCATCAATACGGACACAGCAACCTGGAAGGTCCTTAAGGACATTTTCTATAGTGCGTTGGAAGATTGACACAGCACTACTCACTCCAAAAGTCAGGCGCTTGTATTGGTATAAGCCCAAATGAGTGTTAATTGTGGTGTATTTCCTGCTTTCTGGCGTAAGCTCTAGTTGATGGTAAGCTTGAGAAAGGTCGATCTTAGTGAATTTTTTTCCCCCCGATAATGTACTCAGTAGTTCCTCCAGAGTGGGTATGGGGTATTGCTCTAAGACTGAAAATTTGTTGATGGTGACAGAGTAGTCCCCACAAATTCTCAGGTCCCCATTTGCTTTAACAATAGGGACTGTAGGTGATGCCCACTCGGAATGCTCTACTTTCTCAATGATATCCTCTGCCACCAATTTCTCCAAGGCCTTTTCGTACTTAGACCGAATTGCAAATGGTACTACTCGTGCTTTGGTAAACACAGGGCTTTCATCACTTACTCGCAATGACACTTGGATTCCTTTAAGTTTCCCCACTGAACTAGTGTCAAACAAATCAGAGTACTGCTGAACTATATCCTCAGCTGCAGTTGAAATCGTACTAAAAATGTTCTGCCAAGGTAATGTAAACTTGGACATCATGTCCCGCCCCAGTAGTGATGGTCCCTGAACTACACGAATTAACAGGGTACCCACCTGGTCTCCAACTTTGACATCCATTTCCTTCTCACCTAGACGCTGGATAATGTCCCCCGTATAGCTTTTCAAAAGCACTGTAGGGGTTTTGAGTGTAGTTACTTGTCCTCCGATTTTGATAAAATCAGCAGAACTCAACAATGTCACAGAACTGCCTGTATCAACTTCCATAGGAACTTCCTGGTCTTCAATGGTAACGGTAAGTTTGTATAAGGGCGGTGTAAATGACGAATTTTCAGAAGATTTCACACTTTTCATATAAACTGTACAGGAAGGGACTGAATTCTCGTGCTCCTCCTTGGTACATGTTCCTGATGCTGGAGCAGCTATTACTTGGTGAGTGGTGTTGTTACCACCAAATTCTTTCTTTTTCTTGAAGCATGCCTTAGCCAAATGCCCAGGCTTCCCACAGTAATTACATGTAGATTCGACATGACTGCACTTGTCAGCCAAATGTTGTGGAGAGCCACACCGAAAACACTGCTTTCCTCCCATTTTTGACTTAGGATCTGTTTGCTTTTGGCTTTCTTGAGCAGAAAAAGATTTCTTGTGAACAGCATTTACAGGCAGAATTCCAGCACTGGAAGTGTCGGAGTTGCCCTGGAGTAACTTAGATTCCTTCTCAGCCAGTTCATCGGCCTGAGCGACTTTGAGAGCTTGATCGAATGTCCTGTCTTCTGAAAGTAGTTTCTTTTTAGTGGTCTGACTTCTCACTCCCCCAACAAATTGATCTCTGAGGGCTCTTGTAAGGTAAGGACCAAAATTGCAGTGGACAGCTAAGCGTTTTAGCTTGTTTGCATACTCCGCTACGCTTTCAGTTTCACTTTGTACAGTGTGATGGAAGCGGTAAGTCTCGGTAACTTCAAGTACCTTAGGTTTGTAGTAGTCTTTCAGAATTTGTGTAAGCTGATCGTAAGTTTTATCAGCGGGTAAATCAGGAAGACAGAGATCTTTGAGCGTACTGTAAGCGGTTTTACCGATCAAGGAGATTGTAACGGCGACCTTTTTCTTGTCTGCCTCTCGTTTAGCTGCTTCGCTGGCGTCTGCTGCAACTTGACCGATGTTATGTGCGATGAAGTAGGCATTCAAGCGCTCACTGTAATCCGTAAAGTCAGCTCCATCGAACGGTTCCAAAGTGCCAAATTGCTGTGTAGTCATCGCTGGCACCTTAAGTCTTCATCCTCGTCGCCAGTTTGTAATGTACCAGGAATTTGTAGTTTGTAATGTAGCAGGAAATTGCATAAACGAACGCGGAGAACTCAACAATATTTTACTTCAGGTCGGTAAGCACATGGGAAGAAGAACCTACTGCGCATGTACGAAGCGCATAAGGATTCATGGGATATGACAACTAGAAATTTCGCGCAAGACTCAGCTCCAAAAAAGATCAGAAAGGTTTTGCAAGCTGAAGACCTTATAGTTTTAGAACAAACTACTCAGTTAACTCACACGCCTTCGTACTAGACTAGAGACAGCCCTCACGATCTCATTGAAGAAATTACTTAGCAGGTTTAATTTGCTGAACGGAAGTCGGCTACTACAAAGTAATAAAGAGCGAAAAAAAATTCTGCCTTTTGTTCAGTTACAACGTACAACCCCGCCGTTGCCTCACCCACAGAACAACTTAATGAGCAAATGACATCTTATCCACCCTTTACAAAAAGAAATATACAAGACGCCAACGCTTATCTCCTAAATATTCTTGTCCGAAGCTAAACTCTTTGGTCAAGTAATCCTCTTACAAATGCTGTGGTTTTACCGTTTAACTCCTCTCTCTATAAACTATAAGAAAGATCGCATCCATGGAACCACGTTGTCAGACCCACGTAGACCCGGTCACCCGGATCGTACAAAAAAGCCACAAAAAAAGTTTAACTTGACGCTTCCGGTTGAAATTCGCCACCACTCCCAGGCGAAGATAAAATTCCCCACTCCTCTGGCCACATACAGGAGTATACATGGTATACAGGATGTATAAGGGTCTGGTATGTGACTTAGTATCCTTCTTTAAGAGATAAGATATTAGGGAGTCTATATGGGGACTACCATGAATTAGTAGCTGGCGTAGGGGTGTTTAAGTTTGGATTTGGCCCGTGATCCTCGTTATTCTCGTGACTCTCGTATGGCCAGTCGAAAAATTACTGATATTTCAGCTGATTCACAGGATTGAATCATTCGGCTCGTGATTCTGGCGATTCTCATGAGTTTCGTATGGCCAATGAACTTCTATTGTCATATCAGCTGATCATTTCCGGGCTGATTCACTGGATGAAGGTATAAAACAACAGGGCAAACAGGGCAAGATGGTGGAAGAGCTGACTGATCGTGATAGCTCTGAAATGCCTTGTGGCTATGATGAGGACTTTGTGAGTCCTATTGACGAAGATCTGCAATGTTCAATTTGTTATTTGCCTTTACGAGAACCGGTTCTCACCAGATGTGGTCACAGATTCTGCAGGGAATGTCTCGACCGACACATTGCGAGGTTTGTTACTCTTCTTTTTTTTCGCTTAAAAAAAAAAACAAATAAACAATAAACCCCCAATAAATTGGTGCTCTATGGATCGAGAATTAATGTTTCCTTCGGGTCAGTGGTTTTGTTAGGGGCAAATGCAGGAGCTCGAAATGAAAATATTGCGGTTTATGTTTACCCCCGGGGGGCGCAGTCGTGGAAAGTCTGGGTAGAGCTGTGCCGCCGAGGCCTTCAGCCCTCGACCCTGTTTAAGACAAAAAATTACAGAGGACGCTACTTTCTAACCCTGATTTGTTTCGTTTTGCTTTGCATACAGAATTAAGCAATTTTTTGCACTAAAATCGTGGAAAGAGTTATTTAGGAAAAAGAAATATTGGTATTGCAAATGTCGACCGCTCATGCTCATCGCAAGTCTTCACACTCTTTGAAAGGCTTTTAGTCCAAAAAGACACTCTGTGACCCTTAATAGTGTAATTTTATACCCTGAAGACTAAAAACCTTGAAATCCATACCCTGTTTTGCAGCACATACCCGTATCGGCCAAATAGGGTAGTGCCCCCCTGGGGTTTATTCTTTGTTTTTGTTTTAAATGTCTCCTTTAACCTTATCAGTGATATAGGATTGTGAATAATCTGAATTGACGTCTTAAGAGCGACTCCGCGTAAATATGAACTAGACGAGGAAATAGCCAAAAAATGACCTGGCCTCAAACTCGGCCAGAATAAAGCCCTATGGGCCCTAGTTACAAAATCGTTGGTTTAAGTACGATCGAGTGAATAATATTTTTTTAACGAATTTTTTCCTTCCCGAGGCCTGAAATGGGCAAAAATCATGCAAAATTAGAGTCATATTCAGTGGCTCGTATATTTTAAAATAAAGTTGGCTACTGAAATATAATGACACTTCACATTTGTTCTATCTTTCCTCTATAATTTTAACTGATTAGTTCGCGATTTGGTCAACAAGAGATTTTTAAAGAAATTTTCAAAGTTTTTGACTCAAAATCGCTTAATCAACCGTCAAAATTTAGCACTTTTTCACGAGCTAAAAACGCGGATTGGTACATGGCTTTGAACACCAAGGCGTTTTTAGCCTGAAAGAGCATTCTTTTTTCTTCAAATTACCGAAATAAAATTTTTGGGTAAATGAAAACACGAACGCTGACAAAGCGAAGCAAATGTAAATGTTACACTAAAAACAGGCGAAAAACGTGACCTCTGACCGAAGCACAACCAAATGCAAATTACGGTAGGCGCCAAACTTTAATTATTCGGTAACTTATCGAAACAATATTGGTCTGAAATGTGTATAGGTTCTTTAAAAAAAAGCTGAGTTAAAGTATTAAGTGCCAAAAAGTCCACAAAACGGTAAAAAATACAGCAAAAGTCACAAGCAATCTGTTCCGTTTTCTGAATTTTATGCAGCGATTTAACGAATTAACAATTTTTAATCCAACGATACCCACCTGAGACTGTGTTAGGTTCAGAGTCCATAGAACTTCTCAGAAGATTCCTCGGAAAGACCTCCAGAAGGAAATGAATGAAGAATTTGAACTTATAACTGTAAAAATTTCACTTGCCGCCGCCGCAATGAACCAAAACAACTGTCAAACTGCCACAGGCAAACCAGCTTTCGGTGCAGTCATGCAAAGCATGTCACGTCACGTAATTCAGCCCAGCGCATTTGGGAAGGAAGCAAGAAACAAGAGCCATAATGGGTCTTGGGAAGAAATTATTCCACGCCGTGCGCTTAAACATTTATGAAATAAAACTAGCTCTGGACTGTTTCATTTTTGCCCTCGCTTGAGGGCAAAGGTGCCTCTTCCGCCTCGGACTTGATGAGCAGGCGTTTTTAGGGGATTTGTAATTTCTCCCTCCCCACAAACGAAAATTGTGAATTTTTTTTTTTCACCTTTGATCTCAACAACGTTACCCTAAATTTTCTGATTTTCCCTTCGCTTTATTTACAGACTGGTATAAATGACACATATCTTGGTTTCAAGTAAGGGAGGAAATATGGGAAAACAGGACTCCCCTGATAAGCCACCAAGGGAGGCTAAATGTTTGGTTGCCTCTTAGGCCAAATTCGCTTCATGGATCCGGATTTCTTGTCAGTGGAACTTGTGGAAGGCACAAGTGCAATAACTGGATCCAAGTGTAATAAAGGTCCATCCGTAAAAACATTTGAACCCAAGTGTAATAAAGGTTTCATCTGTCACGACTGATGAGACATGTCCACAACGTCCTAAATATGGTTATCTTAACTTAAAAAGCTGACATCACGGTTCATGTGACCAAACAGAACTAGAAAAAAAAGGAACGAGAAAAAATACCATAGAATCTAGCAATGGCTCTCAGTTAAAGTTTTGGAAAATTTTTGCTATGAAACGTGCTTTTGAAAAAATTCATCGCTCCAGAACAAATAAATATGTCATTCCCGTTCGCTTACATAAAATGTCAGGCGAAACAATTTTAAACCCAGTGGACTGGTCTATCATTATTTTTCCCCTCAGTCTTCTTGTCATTTTCACTATTTCACTCACGGCTGAATTTTATTGATAGGATTTCATGACTGTCAGTACTTTGCAAAAATAAGTTCTGCAAATAAAAATTACCGCAAAAATATTTCCCGCAAAAATTTACTCCAGAAGAAAGAATGTATTCCCTAACTTAAATTCACTACACAAGAATACAGTACCAAGAAATCGTGTCTGTTCAATTACAACTGGTCTCTTTTTTTCAGAAACAAATACTGACGCACCCTTAGTATTGTTTGAAAATATGTATTTCTATTGCACGAACTCAATAAAAACGAAAATATTATCAATGCTGGGTACTGGGTACTTTCTGAAATCGCAAAAATTAATCCCTATCAAGAAAAAACCGCAAAAATAAACTCCCGCAAAAATTTCGTTCCACACGGTACTTGGAAAAATGATCGGTTGTTTGATCAACCGGGGTCAGGTCGTTACTTTTGGTTCCTTACCTGCGCCAGTTCAGGTTTATTAGACTACCTTTGTAATCACCAATGATGTTTATAATTATGTACTTTAGTTTTAAATTCAATTTTTGTAACGACCCCACAGTATCAGCCCCCGACAAAGGTTCGTGTTGCAAACCGACTAATACCGGGAAGAATGATATCATGTATATTCTTAAGTTTGTTTGTACTGGCTTTCTTTTCTCTTTTCGTCGATCAGTTCCTTCGATTTGTCCTTTCAACTTATCCAAATCTTTTTTTGAGATCCGGATGTGGCCACTAGTTCATTGGCTTCCGAAGAGCTCATTCCCTGTTATTGGCTTTTAGTGGGGATGTTTCAACACAAGGAACCACCGAACCACAGGAAACCGAATGATTAGAAACGGCTCGCAACAAATATGTCTCTTGTTCCTCTAGGATACACATGATCAGCACAATTTTCATATTACGTAAATAAAATTATACTGTTTTTCGTCCTACAATTGAGCCTCTAATATAACTCGAAAAAAATTGATTTACTTGCACACGCCAGCATAAGCCTTGATTGACTCCGAACTCAGAGTAACATCTTTGTAGGGGGAGATCCAAGAATTTTTCATTGGGGTGGGGGGAGGTCCAAATTTTGGTTCAGAAAGGACTGTTGAATGCAAATTACTTTTCCCCACTCCCCCTCCCAGTAGTCACTGAGAAGGCGAGAGACGACTACGTGTTTCTCAATCTGTGAAAGCCAGTTGCCGTTGGCCTGGGAAATACACAGACTAAGAAGGGTGCCCAAAGACAATCACAGTTTTGAATATCCCTGGAATTTAGTTTGGTGGCAAAATACAACACGCGTTTCATTAAAAAATTCAGCCAGTTAAACAGTGATATACAATCCTATCGTTATAAGGATTTTAGTCTGAAACAAGTATCAGGTCTGATGGGGTGGGGGGTGGGGGTGTGGGGGCTCGGATCCCCCAGACCATCCCCCTGGATCCGCCACGGCTTTGGTGCCCTTTGATATCCTTTCAACAGCATTCGGTAATTCGAACACACCAATTGCTAACTACAGATGCACGTTCTGAACTTGAAACACAATAATTATAAACAGCACATAAAATAAAAGAAGTGCACTGCGTTCCTCGAGCAAAAACAGGGGAAAAGTTATTCTTTTCTTTAACTAGTTAGAAAAGATACAGTCCAAAGCTAGTTTTATGTCATAAATGTTTTAGCGCACAGCATGGAAGAATTTCTTCCCTCCTTTCCAAATGCGCGGGGCCGATTTACGTGACATGACATGCTTTACATGACTGCACTGAAAGCTGGTTTGCCTGTGGCAGTTCGACAGTTGTTTTCGTTTTCCCGTGGCGGCAAGTGAAATTTTTACAGTTATAAGTTCAAATTCTTCATTCATTTCCTCCTGGAAGTCTTTCCGAGAAATCTTTTGAGAAGTTCTATGGATTGTTAAACTAACACAGTCTCAGGTGGGTATCGTTGGATTAAAAATTGTTAATTCGTTAAATCGCATAAATCGCTGCATAAAAATCAGAAAACGTAACAGATTTAATACTCGTGACTTTTGTTGTATTTTTTACCGCTTTGTGGACTTTTTGACACTTAATATTTTAACTCAGCTTTATTTAAAAAAATCTATACCCGTTTCGGACCAATATTGTTTCGAGAAGTTACCGAATAATTAAATGTTTGGCGCCTACCGTAATTCGCATTTGGTTGTGCTTCGGTCAGAGGTCACGTTTTTTCGCCCGTTTTTAGTACAACATTTACATTTGCTTCGCTTTGTCAGCGCTCGTGATTTCATTTACCCAAAAATTTTATTTCGCTAATTTGAAGAAAAAAGGATTCTCTTTCAGACTAAACAAGCCTTGGTGTTCAAAGCCATGTACCAATCCGCTTTTTTAGCTCGTGAAAAAGTGCTAAATTTTGACGGTTGATTAAGCGAATTTGAATCAACAACTTTGAAAATTTCTTTAAAAATCTCTTGTTGGCCAAATCGCGAACTAATCAGTTAAAATTATAGAGGAAAGATAGTAAAACGGTGAAGTGTCATTATATTTTAGTAGCCAACTTTATTTTAAAATGTACGAGTTACTGAATATGACTTTAATTTCGCATGATTTTTGCCCATTTTAGGCCTCGGGAAGAAAAAAATTCGTTAAAAAAATATTATTCACTCGATCGTACTTAAACCAACGATTTTGTAACTAGGGCCCATAGGGCTTTATTCTGGCCGAGTTTGAGGCCAGGTCATTTTTTGACTATTTCCACGTCTAGTTGATATTTACGCGGAGTCGCTCTTAATACTTGACTTATTCATAACCTTAATTTTCCCTTAAGTTTTTACTTCTTGCTATCCAATGACTGGGTTTCATTGCACATTAGTTTATTGCTGCTTTTGCTTTTTTTATTGTTTATTTACAATTTTTATGTAACGTTTGACCACTGTCTTATCATGTTGCTTAGCGAAATTTGTATGCCCTCATTGATTTGGATCATGTTTTTTTTTACATGTATTACTGTACTTTCAAGCTGTAGAAAGTGAGAGTTTTTTAACTGTATTTATGGTCAACTAGCTCAGATAAGCAGATATCGCTACGGTATTTCTAATTTTGCCCATGTGAAAAAGAACTGTTGTCTCCCAAACTTGAACCCTCACTAACTCAAAACTTGCGCTAACTTGAACCAAATTCAATTTCCCTTGGTTTTTCTTTATACAATGTAATTTTACCCTTGGTAACTCAAATCCTCGATAACTCAAACCCCCACTAACTCGAAGTAATTTTTGTTTCCCTTCAGATTATTTATACATATGTTTAAAGCATCTGACAAGTCGGAAAAAAAAAATGGTGTACCAGTATACAGAAGTAAAAGTACCAAATTTATTTCAAAACAACCGTGTCAATTCTGTGTCGGTACTTTTTTGTTCTCGTCCAGTTCAAATTCAGCGTCCATCCCTGTGAAGTGTGCATGATACTTGCATTCCCTCCGCATCTTTTTGCTTATTTGCTTACTTCTGGTCATTTGGTTCGAACTCCCGATTAACTCAAACTTTGTTCGATTTCCCTAGAAGGTTTGAGTCATCGGGAGTCACCTGTATTTTCACAGGAATGATCACTTCTTGGCTCAAATTAGCATTATTTCAGGATCAATACTTTCCTAGTAAATCTTCAATTTTTTTTGTCTTTTTAAGTGTCATGGATACATCATGTAGATTAAAAATTTTTATCAACAGGCAGAAAAGTCAACAGCAAGTTGTCAACTGTCCTATTGATCGAGAGGGGCTTACACACTGTAAGGTAAAATATCACATCGTAGAAACTATTTATGAACCGATTGCTATATACATAATGAGATATAGCTACCTAAAACCTTTTTCTAAAACTCTCATGACACAAATGAGTTCTGGCCACTCAGAAAAGAGAACTATGTGTTTTACACATAAGAAGAGTTGTAGGTGCAATCAGAGTAATTATTGTGAACAATGTTTTTTAACAAGTGAGAATTAAAATAGTACACCCAATGAAAACACACAGAGGTGTGTGTGCATTTTGCGCCAAGTGCCGTGCTTTGCGAGTTGCTTTAGCTATCATTGAATGAGAATTAATATATATTTACACCACAAAATGCCATAAATGGTACCCTTTACTATTAATGTCATTTCCCAGATATCATATATGTCTTCCAAATTTGGTCATCCCTTGTTGGTAATGAAAGTTAAATGGTCAGGGATCCGAGCCAATCAGAAATGTTTTGAATATATATAGTAATAATACTTCTTGGATATGATGTGTATGTTAATTACAGGTCAAAACTAAATTCAAACCTAAGTTCTCAATTTCCTTTGTTTCCAGCTAGCCCTAAATATTCATGACTTAGGGCCAGGACACAAAGGAAATTCAGAATCAACCTAGGTTACAAAATTTCAACCTGAATTTAATTTCAACCTGTAACATGTACATTCTGATTGTGCAGACGATCGTTATCTTAATGTGAGGAAAATAATTCATGACAAAAATAATTCAGGAAATTCAAAAAATGATCAGTTGATATAAATCTGAATAAATTTTTGTAGGATATCTTCCCTGATAAAGCAACTGGAAGGAAGATTCTGTCCTTATTCATAAGATGTCCAAATACTGGATGTGATTGGACTGGTGAACTGAGAGAGAAAAAGGTGAGAATCTTCATTTATACATTGTGAATTTATTAGCCATAGCCAGCTTTCACATTAAAATGAGCTAAGCAAGTCCTGGGAGGGGGGCGGGGGGGAGGAGGAGGAGCTGTACTCAAGAAAGTTTTATATGCATAGCCTATGTCCCGATGCCCAACCCTTTACCTTTTACATACCAGTTTTGACAGAAAAGGTTCCCCTTTCGTAGAGGGTTAAAGTCCAATACTCCGACAAATTTATGCATGGCATTGTATTGTATTGTATTCACAATACAATACTGTACAAAAGCATAACAATAAGGAACAAAGCAAAACAAAGAGAAATTTAACAATGCCATGCATAAATTTGTTGGGGTATTGGACAAGTATGCTTTTGTATACCTTCTATCGACAAATGTTAACCGTTTCACATACCTAGTTTAGAACTTTGCGTCCTTTTTAACTGCTGTAAAAGCAATATCTTTAAAATAGGAATAAATCACAAAACCAGAACATTTTCTAGACTTAAAATGCATCATATATGCATGCATCTGTTTCCCTAGCTACCCTTTCATATTCTTGAAGCCAGTGAAAGGTACCCCTTTTGGGCAGAGCCACCCCTTATAGGCCATCATAGGGGGTGTTTCCCCTCCCCCAGGATGTTGAGTGAACAAATGAAGAGTAAAATTTTGAATTTGAATAATTTAGATTGACTATACCGTGGCAGGATTAGCCTGCGTAAAAGGCATTGAAAGGGGTAGGGGATAGGGAGGAAGGGAAAAAGGGAGGAGGATTGGGGAGAGAGGGTAAGGGAGGCTCCCTTCCCTTTCCTCCACTTTCACTTTTTTCTCTTTCCCCCTCCCCCTCCCCTTTTTGCGCCTGTCACACAGGCTATGGCAGGACCGGTGTACTAGTCTTCCATGATCACTAAAAAATTTGAACTAGCTGGGTACATAAAAGAGTAGGTGGATGAGGCTTGTTTATTCAACCTCGTTCCCAGGGTTCTCTCTCTTGCTTCAAGAAAGAACCCTGGTTGCAGCTGGTCATGTGGAGATGTGTGTCAATAAATGGCGTAGTAGGGGTATGTCGATCCTTCACTAAATTTTGTCGACTGGACGATTTAATACTATCTGGGGCAGGGAGAAAACTTTTGTTTCAAAATGGCGCTTGAGTTTCTGCGTTTCTGTTTGTAAACCACGTTGCTTTCGGCTAGTTCCGTAAAATTATTTTGAAAGAAAAACAGGTTATTTGAGAAAGAAAATGCAAACTTCAGGTGTACATAAGTCCCCACCCAGGCGGCTTTGGTCAATTTATCGGCCGGTGCACTATATACCAAGTAAATAGCCAACTTCGTTCCCAGGGTTCTCTCTTTTGCATTATACATTACCTATACTATTTTTTTGGGTGTTGTCAACATTTTCAAATAATAAACGTGGTGGCAAACTCCTTTCGGGCCCAGACTGAATAACCTTCGTCACAGTGACAATGATCTACTCTTCTTCCCCTCCCTTATTTTTGGCTCCTAGATTTTGGGAGCCACGTGACCAGCCGCAACCAGGGTTCTTTCTCGAAGCAAGAGAGAGAATCCTGGGAACGAGGTTTTTGTTTGTTTACCAAAGTTGCTTGGGCCATACTTCCCATGATGACATCTGGTGTTCAGTCCAGTACAAGTATTTATTCCATAGAGCCAGATATATGTGGACAGTTTTTTATCTTATTCCCTTTACATCAAGACAAAATAACAGCTTGGATTTTTATTTTCTCAAATATGTTGATAAACGAACACCTTACTTATTCTAATCATGAATTGGCATTCATAGGACAACTATATTAATTGACAAGGGAACCTGTAATAAAAAAGACAGGCCATGAATAAATTATAATAAATTATAACTTGTTCCTCAACATACACATGGCAACATGTGACCGTGCACGTGGGTGGGCAAATTTAAACAAGGCGAAGGTTAATTAAAACAAAAGTAACCAGACGGTAGGCCGGGTAATAAAATATATAGATCGTTTTCACTGTCATGCAACAAAAAAATAAATTGGAAACCGTCCAGTGGAAGATGCCGAGAAAATGAAATGTTACAGAAGACTAATATATAAAGAATTTGTCCAAATCTCAGGTCTTTGTGGCCCACAGTTTCTGAGTTATTTGCCGAAACGTTTCACGCACCTTTGTAGAGCTTTGTATCGAGACGCCATGTTGGTGTACCGTTTTGGTCCACCAATATGGCCGCCACAAATCAACAAAAACATCTGGAGTTCACCTTTTCTATAAAAGCTCTTTCTTTTCACTCGAAAACCAGCCTACGTGCGCATAAACATATCTTCTAATACTTGAAATGGTTATATTGCTGAAATCAAGAGGAGAGACTTTTTTTCAACGAGACAGCATTCCTGTTTCAGTGTCACGCACTGTGAAAAACTCGGAAGTTCAAATTGCTGTATTTTCGAAATGAAACATGCTACGGGAATGGAAACTTTACCTTCAACCTAGTGTAAATAAGAATTCGTAAAACCTGGCTGTTTTAACTTAACAATTTGATAACGTCACTGTGAAAACCTTCTATTGATATATAGAGGATATTACATGGCCGCGCGGAGATACGAAATTTCTCTTCTCGTGTTGAAAAAATTATTTCACTCGTTCGCTGCGCTCACTCGTGAAATATTTTTCAACACTCGAAGAGAAATTTCGTATCTCCAAGCGACCATGTAATGTTCTATTTATTATATAAACACCAATGAAATACCAAACCATTTTACTTAAATAGTTTTTTGGTCTGAAAGGTGCGGTTTATTGTGAAGTCATAGCAACGGTGATATTTTCACATGTGAAGATATCAAGTTTTCGCGCGAAAGCTCACTTGGTATTTCATTGGTGTTTATATAATAAAAAAATATACGTCATGTTTATATTTTCATCTATGCAGAACCACTTTGATCATTGTAAAAGGAAACTGCTAAAATGTCCCAATGTCTGTGGATCATTTCTTGCTCGTAACAAAGTAAGTACATTCGACGTGTAAAGCCGAGGGCGATTTTGTACATGATTTTGTGCGTAATTTTGTAGATCAAGAAGGTTCATTTACTCATGACTTGTTCCGTCTAAAATCTTTTTAGATCAAGTCTCACGTTGAAAACAAATGTCCGCTGACAGTGGTCCCCTGTCCTTATGCTCTGATGGGCTGTAAAGAAATGGTATGTGCATTGTTTACGCATATTGTGTCTGTGTTACTTTAGTTAAATGTTACCTTTATGGATGCAGGTACCTAAAACAAAAGAACTCGTTCATATAAGTCAAGGGCACCCAACGTTAATTTTTGGAAAATATCTGTTCGGAAGACGAATAGAGATCTAGAATTTTCGGGATATTTGTTGTAAAATTTCTTGCTTGCCTGCCTCTCCTAGGATTTTCGAACATCTAAAAAATGGTATAATTGCCCATTTTTAACGGATTTTTACCCTAAAAAGAATTTTCGGGAGCTTTTTTTCTGGCTGAAATTTTCAAAAGGTAAGTTTTGATCCCTGTAATTTTCGGATCACTAGACTTTCAGCTAGGAAATCGGAACAGATGAAAAATTTTTAGGGGATAAAAACATGCCTTTATCTACTGTTTAAAGGCTATGTTTGTGTCGTTTTGAACTATATTCTCGTTGGGTGCCCCTGATAAGTCATGAAGAACACAAAAGACAAATGACTTTGAACACGTGAACTTGTAGCAGTATCTATCAGCGCAAAATGTTGCATTATTATATTCTATTTAACAAATAGAGAAGCTAGAGAAGCCCTGACTGTGCTCTGTTTAAGCGCGCATGAAGCGGCTAGAAGTGTAGGAGGAAACACGAGGCGTAGTCGACTGTTTGTCCCTACTTCTTGAGTGTTTTAAAACAGAACAGAGCACAGTCAAGGGTTCGATTCTTTATTTGTTTTAAGATAAACAGTCCGTTAAATATTAAATCAACCAATCACAATCCTTTTAAGAATGGGCCAAATGATTTGGTTGAATAAGACAAAATCGTTCAAAGCTGTCAGAGCACCAAAGCTACATGTATCATAAGGAGAAACTGGGGAGATTTTCTGTGAATTTCAATGCAAAAGAATGTACATTTGACGTCCAAAAATAAGTTTATGAAAGTAAAATAGTGCTTTCAATCTGGCACGTATTACGGCCCATGAAAACGTGGACGTCATTAACATCATGGCAATTTGAAAACAAATTGCTTTAGCTTCGTATCGAAAAGTGCCCAAAAAACAGAACCTGATAGTAAAAATGTATAACTGAAGATTCGTTGACGCCTTTGCGATCGGGTTTGAGCTAATTTTATGAATGAACATACTCAAAACAATATACAGAGAAGTTATTCCTTTAAAATTTGTATTCAAAAACTAAGAAGTTAATCCTTAAAAGCAAGAAAATTCGAATGAGCACATGGCAAAATTCTACACGTTTGTGAAACATTAATACATACATAAATTCCCTTTTAAAAACGTAATTTTCTTGACCACAGAGTTAAAAAAATGTACCGCTGAAAGTCCTCGAAAACTTCGTTGCCTTGGTTGAATTTCAAAACAGGCTATTTGGTGCTTCGCCGTGAAGAAAATTCCTCGGAGGACGATTTCGTAACCAAAAGCTTTCCTTTGTTCACAAAAAAGAAAATCGAGCATTCATTAGAACTATCCCTTTTCATTTGTGTTTTTTCCGGTGTATTTTTTACCCTGAATTGCGCAACTTTGTTCTTGTCTCAAACCGCGGCATGGTGAGATTCACGGATGGCGTGACATCTTTATCTCCGTGTTTTATACTCTTTTATAAAATAAGTAAGATAGTACGCGCGTTCTGATTGGTTACAAACCTATGGTTTATTGTGCCGGTAAACTCGTAGAAAACTTTTATTTTATAAAAGCAATAGATCACACTTTCTATGGGTTTACCGACTTGATAACCCACTTGGGATGTTGCCTTCGGCTCGTGATTTAGAAGCTATTCTCGTGTTCTCCCAACATCCCGCGTGGGTTATCACACCGGTAAACCCATAGAAAGTGTGGTCTATTGCTTAAATAAACCATGCTTTTTAAACCAATCAGTGTGCGCGTTATATTCTGAACTTTAATATAAAGTTGCATGTACTCGATGAGACGTTGAGTACGTGTAAATACCCGTATTCCGTTTTTACCAGTGTTTGGGGGCTGGAAGGAACTTTTCTACTGAAGCATTTTTCTTAGAACAAACTAGACTTTGGCCATGAGGCGCAATTAAAGCGTTAAGTTATTAATTTGTTTTTGATGGTTAATAATCAGATTAAGCGAAACAAAGTTGAAGCTCATCTCCAGTCTACAGCGAGACTTCATCTGGCCTTAACGTGTTCAACATTTAAAGAAACGATGACGAAACTTGATGGACTGCAGAAGCAAGTGGGAGAATTGAAAGAATCTAATGCTGCTCTCAACGAAAAACTTGAAGCAACTAATTCTTTTGTCACTTCCAAGGTAGAAGCCCTCGTGTCCAAGGTGGATGCGCAAAGCAGCGAACTGGTGACTTTTAATTCTGCTCTTAGTGCTCAGATCGATGCTGATAAGAGAGACTGGAAAGCTGCCAATATCGCTCTGAATTCTAAGGTGGATTCGCAAGCCAAAGTGGTCGCAAGATTAACCAATGCGTCTCCATTTGTGTGGAAGATAACTGGTTTTAGCGACGTCTTAAAGCTGGCTAAGAATGGAAACACTAAAAGCATATTCGCTGAATTCTACACAGGAAAACAAGGCTACAAGTTAAATGTACGCGTCGATCCAGATGGAGATCAAACAAACAAGAACCGATACTTGTCAGTATTTGTTGGAATTATGAAAGGCGATTACGACGCCATTCTTCCTTGGCCCTTTCGTGAGGTAGTTACTTTTAGGGTCATCGACCAACAACCTGATGCCTCGCAGAGGAAAGATGTTGTAGCAGTATTGGAGCCCTTTGAAACGCCTTGTTTCTCTGGTCAGCCTACGGTGGAAGAAAACCCCATGCTTCTGGGGCTCCGCAGGTTGATATCTCATAAGGTGTTAAAAACCCGACGCTATGTTGAACACGACACGTTGTTTCTTCAGGTTGAAGTAGGTCGCCATGACTCTGAGAGTAGTGATTCAGATTCAGACTAACTTTCTTTGAATCATTTTCACTCAAAACAGCTATAGCGAGTTACTTCATGGGATCGCAGGTTAAACATCTTACAGCGTTTTGAACACCAGGTTGAAATTGGTCCTCATGAGATCAGAGTGGCGATTCGGAATCAAACTAAAACGGCAATATTTTTGTTTTTGTTAGTGCGATGAAGCAACTGCTATAGTTTCTGGCATAATTTTGGAAGAAGAAAAAAGACCGGAACAATATGGCATAACAAGAAGTTAGCTTTTTTTCCTATTGAATTACTCGACTGTACCTTTGATACCCGATTTACGGTTTCAGCAATGTTCATTCGTTGGAGAATTTGCAGTTTAACGGCAAATGTTACAGGCATTTGAACACTGATGTTGAAGGTGTTTCGAACAACCTCAACATTTTAAGAATTAAATTGCGGTTAATTATAATTAACATTTATTTAATGAGGCTAAGTATGATCTGGACAATAGTGGAGATAGATGAGAGTGTTATTGGCCGAGGCCGATTAGCCCAAGGCGAGATCTCCATAATTCTTCATATCATATGAAAGCCGAATCCAATATTGCAGATGTCTTCCAAATTTGGTCAACGCTAGCTGGTTACGAAGAAATAACCATGGGATTTGATGCAATCAGAAACGAAGAAATTAGTTTGAATTTAAAATAATATACTTCAGTCAGTCACCTGTTTTGACTAGTGCGTATTCAGAAGTATGCGAGTTGAAAAAAATGTATACGAATACCTAAGGCCATGTTCACACTATGTCGGATAGCCTCTTGCGCCGGCACGAAAACCATACCGGATGGCCTCCATTAACCCACAAGAGCGGTGATTTTTTCTCGATTTCTGAAACAGAGCAAAGCTGCGCCGCGCCCGCAATCTTGAACGTGGATCTTCACAGATCGGATAGGTTTCTGCAACTCTTCGCGGAAGTAAAAGTGGAGGAGCGAGGATTGGAACCCATTACATACAAACCTACATGCCTCTGCCCGTTAGAGAGCACCGGCCTGCTTCAATAACCATATAAGCTTAAAAGCGGCTGGCAGGCATCTGTTTATACGATTGCCAGTTCGTGCGACAGAAAAGTAAGATAACGCAAGGCCTAAGTAACCCCATCGTAATTATTATATAGAGATTGAACAAAACGTGAACGTTCAAAGGGAGCTGCTTCGAAATCGACAGTGCATTAGCCTTAAGTGTTTGCTTATTTTCAACTATTTAAACTGGCATTTCTCTATCAATTTTAGCTGTTTGAACCTTGAAAAAAGGAACTGGTTTAAACGTTACTATAGTTAACTCACACAGGTCCCTTTGCACCTCCAGCGACGTCTCTCAAACTTATAACTTTCCCGTTGCTTTTTCTGCGCGAACAGACGTCGATCTTTTCACATGTTTTCGCAAAAATCCCGACAAATTTAAACATGAAAAGAAACCAGACGATAAGGGAAATTTTGCTTTAGTTGACTTTTATCATGAGTTCGATTTTCTAAGGAATCGTTCGCCTCCAAAAGGACTTGTCACTTCTTACTACCAAACGTTCATATTCAAAATCAGGTGTCGTTAATGGTAGGAAGTTTAGGTATAGAGTGGAAGAGGTTGATTAGATTCAGGGTTTGTCGACGGAATTTAAAATCGACCTACTGTTTCACGAGGAAGACGGAACGTTTACAGTTTTGGAGGCTATTATTTAAGCTCATGAATTTAAGAAGCAGTCAAGAGTTAATTCATTTTGGGAGGCAATTATTTTACGCTCATCAATTGAAGACGTAGTAAAAGGTTAATTCTGATCTAGTGGCAGCAGCTTTCAATACTCATCCAAATTCATATTGCAAACTTGTAACCTAAAATCGCTGGCTTTCTGTTCGAACCCTTAGCTGATAGGGCTTAGAAGTTCTTTGTAATGTTTTAACATTAAAAAAATAAAAACTGTAAAAGCCCGAATATTTTTAAACTTCAGTAGGACACTCTTTTTACCCGAACTGTGTTAACTTTAACTTTCTCTTTGTTGGCGAAAAATATGGGCGTGAGTTGATGAAATAAAAGTTTTTAGCCTTTATTGAGCGAGTATACGTTAGGTACATTTAGTACTTCATGGCCGACACGAGCTTAAGAATGTAATTATCATTCGCATAATTACATGCCAGTTGAAGGCAACTTAAAACGTCAAGGAGCGTCAAATAGCATTTCTCGTCAAATTACCGTTCTGTTGCTTACAAAAGTATTTTGAAGTGCTTTTTTATGGGGCATCCAGAAAGAATTAGTTGTAGCCGGTGTTTAGTGCTTCTTTGAAATCTGCCACACCACCGCCTCTCCTCTGTACTTTAAATCAAATATAAAGTCCCTTTTAAAGGGCTTCCAAAGACAATACTCATCAAGTTTGTTGAAAAATTGTCACGTTACCCCCTCCCCAATGTTGATTCACGTATCACCCATTTGCAAATAAACGCAACATTACGAAACGAGAGGAGAAGTATACTTCGGGAAAAGATGGATAAGTTGGTTTAGAGGTTGCCCACGTCGCAAAGGTAATCTAACCCCGTCAGTTTAGTATAAAAATGCCTGCGAATTAGCGCCGATATCCTTGTTCTGGGCTCCCAACAGGCTCAACGTGCGTTTCCAATATCCCTTCAAGCTGATTGGTGAATTAACACCGGCTTATCGACGCGTTCTCAAATCCTGGTACCCGGGGAGCCCAGAACAAGGATTGTTTCGGAGCTGTTTCACAGACGGACTTACTAGGAGTTTGGTTTCGTCTGTGGCGCAGGCTCGTTGAGCAGGCGTGACATGAGAAATCCTTAGTTTCAGTCTAGTGTTTCAACGAATTGTAGCAAGGAAGTTGGACTCTGGGAAGTAGGATTTGAGAAAAAAAAATCTGTTTTTTTGGTTTCCCTAATATCTATTCGCTGGATAGGAATTTATCCACTGGATAGTGCTATCCAACTTTTAAACAACCAGGGCCTCTTGTCTTAATACACAAAACGCAAGACACGGTTTTCTTTAAAACTTATTTCATTGGCCTCTTTCTCTTGTGTCCTTTGGTCAGGGATATACCCTAAGTTCGATTCATTAATTTCTTGGTTTGTCTAGAGGACACTGAATGGACGCTTAAAAGCGACCACCTTAATTGGAATCCCCATATAGACCACGTAACAGTTGATCAAAAGGTGGATAGCGCTATCCGCCGTGTAAATCTCTATCCATTGGTTAACGCAGTTGGTTTACGAGACACTTATCAACTGGATAGTGATTTACCCAGTGGCTAGTGCTATCCAAATTTTCAACAACTGGGGTCTGGTCAGTAAAAATCATGCAAAAAGGTACCCACAAAAGATATTTAAGTTTATACAATCATTCCATCAATTACTTATGGTCTGCTTTGAACGCTTTGAGAAATGCGCTATATGGCTATTTCAAACTCAAGACCACATCATGCTAGAGCATGTAGCGGACTTATTTAAAAGCTTTCAGCTGGGTTTCGATCACGAAAATCAACCATTTTAAACCACGATAGAAATAGTGTTCATTTTATAAAAGTGCAATCTAAGTACTATTTTTATCTTGCTTTGCATTACATTTCGAGGGAGCTGTACTCAGACTTCAGACTTTGGCACGTAACTCCATTCTGCATAATAAATAGATAAATGAAAAAATTGTCAAGAATTCAAATGGAACGGACCATTTCGGTTCAGTCCCACCGGAATATTTGGAACCGCCTTTGAAGGTGCACTTTGACCGGTCCTACCGGTAGAAACGAAATGCGTCTTTCCATTTGACAAAGTTGTTGTCCCCAAAACCTCTTCTCAGTCCTGCTTACAAGTACAATACAGCGGATATTGGTGGATCTCTGTTCGAATCCTCCAAATGTGAGTAAACAACAGCGGACTTCTGCTTTGTTAAAGCATCAGTGCTCAACAATCACAGGTAAATGATTTTATAATGATGTGTTAAGGGAGTCGACCATTTCTCCCATGATTTCTGTTTTATTTTGGTTTCGTTGTGTTGGGTGCGAATCAAACGCGCGTCCTAAGGTCAGGTCTGTGCAACCGGAATGTATCTTTCTTCTTAGCTTTCTAGTGGAAAGCGCCCCAAATTTTCTAACCTCCCTTCTAGTTGTGGACAACAATATCCGAAAGGTTTGGTCATTTTGGTTCCCGCCGACCTTATGTGTCTCTTCCGACATCTAGGCGTATTAACAAATTTATGATAGCCGTGATAATGACTATGAATATGGGTTTTTTTTGGAACGACGTGTACGGAGTAATGGAAAGGATGGTGTAAAAATAGCTAATTGGAATATCCATAAATTTCAAATGATTGCTGGGCGAAATTTTCTGACTTTCGTTATGAAAGAGCTGGAATAATTAAGGTGCTTATATAACGTTAAAAAATTGGCGCCAGTTATTTATCCATCTGTCCTCTAATTAACAGAAAAAAATAGCCAATCAGTCAGCGCGCAAGAAAAAACTCAGCCATTGTAAAAATACACCATTAGAGTATACTATTTCATCATGCTACTTGAATGAGGCTGGTGCACCTATAACAAGTAAATAGCAAGTCTCCAGTGCCATCGCAAAGAACACAACAATGATCCCTGGCCCTTACACAATGACATTATAAATTAAACTTCACACAATAGGACGACAAAATAGTGGATATGTCTGCTTGGTTTTTCGAGCATCACCCTTGGCTGCAAAATAAAAAAACCTACACACTATTTATAAGCGATTCCAATGTCAAGACCTGTAGTCCGTTCAGCTGGATTGTTTGAAACAGCCATCATCACACGCGCATTTTGACGAAAATGTCATACTCTGCGAACAAACAGATCAACTAGGTAAAGTTTCGACACATGTTGAATGCATAATGTTTAAATGTCCGAAAATTAAAGTACGGTTTAAAAGAGTAAATTGTTGTCTGTAAACAAATTCTACTATCGTTGAAGCCAGCCAGCATAAGAAACAAGTCTGCTTTCCTTATTTTATCTAAGACATGTTCAACCACCCAAATACTTTATATCTTCTTTACAGCTAAATGCAGTATACTTATTGAGTTGGTTAGCTAATAGGCTTGTATGTTAATTTCCTGAGGTATGAATGAAAGATAAAAAAAGTTTGATTCAACATTAAAACTTATATTTCAGCAGAGCCAACCGTATAAATTACAAAGTTTTTCGTTGACAGTTATTATCATTATTTTAAAGAAGAAATAATATTGGACCTAAAACAGGCTCTTGAGGAACACCACACGTTATCTGTACTTTTTTGTGAGATATTTTGACCAATTTGGGTGGTCTGTAACCTACCTTGAAGATAAGACGCAAACCATTTGTTGTTCTAACTTTTGACTTTTGTCGTTTTAACTTCTGATGGTGTGACCATTCAAATACAGTATTCTCTATCTCGCCTTTCAGTGCTTAACAAAATGAAATTTGAGATTTTTCTCGGATTTTAACTTAGATAAAACTTTGGGAGTGAAGGTATTTCGCCTTTTAAAAGGTCGTTTTAATCATAGGTAGTACTCAAATAGCCATGAGCAAATCCCAGTGTCGTTATGTTGAAAAAACATTTGCCCAAAACACAATCGAAAACAAGAGAGAATGTAAAAAGAGAAGGAATCATTTTCTTTTGATTGAAAATAAAAGTAAGGCAAATACAGCTGTAGAACCATAGTTCTTACGTATTCTGATGTTAAGGGCGTGTAAACTTCTGTAACACCGTCTGTGTAGCCTGGAAATTTGCCAGGATCACATTTTAGAGTAATTTTGAAGGTCCTGAAAAAAAAAAAGAAAATAGAAAGGATAGACATCATTTTGTAAGTGATTGTCGTCATTAAAGTGAGTGTTTCGAGCGCTAGCGTTTTGGTAAATCCTTATGTGTGCCACGTCTTCTTTCAGCTTTAATAGAGAAGAGAAGTGATGAAGTCACAAAAACTAAATTCGTGAAATTATGGGATAGGTTGGGATATCCAGAAAAAACAAGATGAAAAATGTTCACTAGCTAAAAATTAGTCAGTTGGTGCAAATTGGTGGGGATATATAAGCATCGGTTTGCACTGATGACTCCATGTTCTGTCGCACTTTGTAATAAAACTGTCGCACTTTGTAGTACCTGCACACTTGTAATAAAAAGCTGTCGCACTTTGCAATAACAGAAAATCACACTTTGCCAAAAAAGAAGCTGTCGCACTTTGTAATGACCCTTGTCGCATTTTGTTAGAAACTTGAAATGGATGGTCGAAGGACAAGTAAACCAATAAGTATCATCATCGACAACAACAACAACAACAATAATAGCAAAATAATAATAATAATAATAATAATAATAATAATAATAACAATAATTATAAAAATAATTCACTGAACGGTTTTCAGCACCAATTTCTCATGTGGAAAGTGTTCACATCAACAGCGGCCTTCCGGATTGTAGAGAAGAGAGAGAGAGAGACGTAGAGACGTAGTTGCAAGGTCTCATTCCTTTTCCAGCCCCGCCGCCAGAGCGACCCGGAGAGCTCGCTCACAGGCTATCAAATTCTTTGCACAGCTCCCCAAAGCCCTCAATTACGTTTTCTCTCAATATGGTGGTCTTCTCTTCAAAATCGCCCCCTCCCTCTGGTTAGGGTGTGGTAAAGGTGATTTTTTTTAAAAAAACCATCAAACTTTGGGTTGCAATTTTGGGTTAATTTCGCTCCTTTTATGGAATTTTTAATTGTTTAAGGTGGCTCCGATATTAAAGCAGGTGCATTGATCTATGACGAACTTTTCGTCATTACTTTTTCGTTTTCAACGTAATGGTTGAGAAACTTTGTAGTCAGTGGTAAGAGAGACAAAAGAGAGTAAAGTTCCTTGTCTAAGAAAACAACGCGGGGAGTAGGTTGTGAGGTAAATATACCGCAGAAATGATGTAACAGGAGAGGGGGGAGGCAAGTTTTATGAGGACCCAACAACATTTGAGCGCTTCAAATGAACAAACAACGTTTTCACGCAACCTTAACAATAAGCAGAGTTTGATATAATTTCTTGAATAAAGGTTGTGCTTATATACTTTTTATCCTATAGGCTTTCCTTTTTAAAGAGGCAGAAGACTTACCAAATTTATTATATGACAAATTCGCCACCCCTGGGAGGACTTTTGATGAGTAGGGCCTGGGGATGGGAACGCTTGGAAAAGACTGAGCCATAAATAACCAAAATCAGTCTCTTACCATCAATTAACCAAATCACGTCTTCAGTGGTTTTTAAAAGTATATGTCATTAAACGTAGGCCGATTTACAAGAACTCTAACCTACCTTTTGTATCCGGTTGCGTCAACGACAGGCTCGTAATTCATGACTGTATTTCCTTCGCTGTTTACTTCAAAACTACCAACAGTGTCACCACATGGAAAGGTGTTCTCCGGAGACAAAGAAAACTTTTGGCAGATCTTAAAAACAAATAAAGGAGAAGCTATTAGGGGACCGTGTCGCTCAACTGTATTTCTGCCCTTCAAATTTTGTCCAATAAATAATCTTGTGATACATGTAAATGAAACATGCTTTCACCGCAAGCAGGCGCAGTTTTGCTTAATACCTTCTTAAGTATGCACAAAAAGTGTTTTAACTACTTCGACTTAAACTGGAAGTTTATTTGCAAGAGAGTGATTTTTAAAAATATCAACATTGCCTTAGCCCGAACGGCGAATGGATTTTGAGCTTTAAAAAAAAAGAAAAAAAAAACGCCACTGTCAGCATTGACTTGCGTAGCTGGCGGGATCAGGGTTGATGTATTCCCATTCTTCTCGCGGCCTATAGCAAAATTCGTTCCATTGGTGCTTTCCGCCAGCTACGCAGGCTATCAGCGTATCCAATCGCTGTCTGCAGATCCTGAGTTCTGACCAACAGCAAGTTTAATTTTTTCTCTCAGACGTTCCGAGTTCAAGTCTTCGGAAGGAGAACATCTACTGCACTTGGGGTTAGTACTGCCCCACCAACAGTCCTCACTCCTTTTACTTATAAATCGTAAGATTTGGGCCAGCTTCCTATTGACTTTTGTACCTTCTTAATTGTGCCATTTACTGCTATATAGCCTTTAAAACACTTACCAAAAGGTCAATGCAGCTACTACCTTCGCTAAACTTTGTGCAAGGATTCCAGTCAAACACAAGTGTTGTATGATAGGGCGCCTTAGTTGGAATTCCTTTGAAACTTAAAAAGAAATAAAAGCAATCAACCCCATGCACCACAAAAGTTTCACCCCTATCAATGATGTCCAGTTCTACTACACCAAATGATGAGTAGAGTATAGCTTACAGCTACCACTTGTCTACGGTGGGGCTGGGGCTTAAAGAAGTTCTTTTGCACTCGCCACGGTGGTAACCGACGATGTCAATGATCGCAAATGAGATCCTTCGCCTGGGGCTATGCAATGCTTACAGCTGTCCATGGCCACCACTGCACATGCACAACCATATCGTTGATACCTTTGGTACCGTGTTCTTTGCCGAGGTATAGTATACTCATTTAAGACTGAAATGAGAAATTTGATTGGGTATACATTCATTACCCTTTTCCATAAAAAATACTGCCAATCAAAAAGGTAGAAACCATTGAATTTTCTGCGGTATGCAATAGGTCGTTTTCACACACACGCCCTCACAAAATTCAAAATTCCCACATGTATCAGGGCATGTATTAGTCCAGTTAAAATTAAACCTATATTTTCTCGTTTCAAAAGGGTAACTTGCTTATTTACATTTTTACTTATACTGGTGGAATTGACGCTACCCATATTTTCTTGTTTATAACATCTGAAAATAACCAGCTCCCCCCTCCCCTCAAAAGTCAAATGATCGTCTCAATCGCAGAGAAAAGGTAGACACAACCCTTTCTGGTCCATGAGTCCGCCATTTTGTCTTTTTTTGGTCGGAGACGACTTGCTACTGAGTAAAAACTTGATTGGCTATCCCACAGGCAGCCCAGGGTTAACTAAGCTGAATCGGCTTACGTGCAAGGGCTCACGTCTGGGCTTGATTACATGCATTGCGTTTCCATGCAGATTTGGAGGAGCTTAGTTTTCGGAACTTTGATTTCTATATCCTATCATCGTGACTAAACTGGTCAACAAAACATGTCTATAGCGGCACATAGGCCAAAATGACAATGTTACCCCCCCCCCCCCCCGGGTTCACTTCCTTGAAGCCCTCCAAAACCGGGCTGCTAGGATAGTGGCTTGTACTGTGCGCAGCAAGCAGGCATTGGACGTTCTGAAATGGCCCACCTTGGAGGACCGCCGACGTCAATCTGTTTTTAAACTCGTTAAGAAATGCCTGCAAGGTCAATGTCCCAGTATTTTAAACATTATTTTAAACGTAATAATACAATCCATGCGCGCGCTACTAGACAAAGCAACCTCTTACATCCGCCTGCTGTGAGAACTGAAATTGCAAAAAGATCCTTCTATTATCATGGTTGCACTCTTTTTAACGAATTATCTTAATGATATTTCGTGTTTTACATCTTTTAATCTTTTAATTGAAAATAGTTTTCTATTTATATTATTACCTGTATTAGTGTAATGTTTATATGTTTAGTGTGTTTTTGTGCGTTGTTGCTCAGGGCTCCCATTGATAACAGACAGCTTTTTGCGTCTGAAGGGGCTACCCTGAGCGGTATAAATTAATAAAGGTTCTTTTTCTTCTTCTTCTTCTTCTTCTTCTTCTTCTTCTTCTTCTTCTTCTTCTTCCGGAAAGTTGACCATTTGTAATACATGAATCCATGGACCTTGCGAACCCAATTTGAAACGGAGCCACTTTGAGAATACTATTAGATAGTACTATTGGTTTCTTCACTGACCTACATAAGTAATGTGGTGATTTCTCTCTTAAATTTGCGCTTACTGACTCGTGGAAGAAAAAAAGTTTAGTTCCTATAAGATGTACTCACGCAGGTCCACTAGGTCCATCGATTTCCCTCAGGCTGATAACTTTCCCGTTGCTTTTTCGGCACGAGCAGTTGTCGATCTTTTCATATGTTTCCGCGAGAATCCAGCGGAATTGTAACACAAAAAGAAACGAAACAAAAAGGGAAAGTTTTGCTGCACTGTTATGTTTCCTCTCCATCGAGTAAGAGTTTATAAAAGAAAAATAGTTTTAAGGTTGCATGCGTGACCCGCGTTTGTTGAGTAGCGCAGCCTGGTCTGTTTCACTATACCGGGAACAACCCGATCGTCTGGAAAAGCCGGATCGGAACAAATTCAAGGAAACTGGGAATGTTTCTTACAGGTTTTAGTAGGTTCCACAATTTTTGGGCTTTTACTGTGGTTAAAATAGTATAGAACGCTTCATCAGAATGGCCGACTAAGCAAGGGCAAAATTATTCCAATATTTTGTTGCAGTAGGAAGAACATTTTTGCTATTCTGATGAAAACACATGAAAACAGCGAAAAGCTTGATTTTTCCGCGACAAATGAAATTACATAATAACTTTCGGAAAATTGACTTAAGCAACCCGAATGAGACAAATACGGCCTTATCTGAAAAAAGGTGACTTATTTCAAGTTTTATAAAGATCTATAAAGGCGAGCGAATTCGACAACAAAGTATCATATTTCTTGTTTTGGGTGCCATTCATGATTTTTGGAGTTTTTCAGATTTTAGCTACAGGTTTTTAATATTGAAAAGTAGGAAAGTGGATGCCGGAAGCGATCACTCATCCGCGCCTAAGTTTTTTTCTGTCTAATATTCGGCACTATTGTGGTCATCCAAAGAAAAACTGTGTTTGCTTCTAACACAAAGATTAGAAGTGCTTTTGTAAATGCCAGAAAAAGGAAAAAAATTATTGGTGGGGCTGTAGCCTACACAACCCCATTTCCGATTTGCCCCTTAAGCCTTTGCTCAAAACGAGGCTAAGCGCGAAGCTATTGATTTGAAACTGATTCTTTATTCTCATGGAAATGAAACTCATCTTCCCAACAAAGGTTTTGCACTCAGTTGATTTATAGCCTCAATTTGAAAGTGAGAGTTTTTGGAACTCGGAAATGGCCTATTGAACTCGTTTTCAGACATTGCCATTTGAAAAGCATGTAGCTTCAAAATAAAAGGTATTTGTCGAACAAGCAATTCTCTTACAAATGCTGTGTTTTTACCTTTAAACTCCTCCATTTCACTAGGAGAAAGGTCGCATCTATCAAACCACGTCGAACAAAAAAGCCACGAAACAAGCTTAACTTGACACTTCCGGTTCAAATTCCTTACCCTACCAAGGCAAAGGCGACATTCCCCACCCCTCTGGGTTCAAATGATGGTCAAATGCCCAGGATTTGCCTGGGGCTGGAGATGCTGAATTTTCGCAGCAGGGTCGTTTACAAGCTCGTCACGCAACGCTGCTCCGGCTCCACTAGACTAAAAGTAAATTGTAGTAGTTTGCCCACGAAGCGCTAGGATTTATTGAGAACTCGTTTTAATCGTGTCCGTGCGTTCCAGATCGAATTGGAACCTCTCGGAGCAAGGGAGAGAACCAGCAACAATCTCAAACCATATATGGCGTCGACACCGGGATTCATTGGTGGGAGGCGAGTGCTCACACCACTGCGCCACCCTTGTTTGCTGATTCGGCTCGTGATTCTCGTGATTCTCCTGTGGCCACTCGACGCATGGACCAACCCTTACTGATATTTCAGCTGATTCACAGGATTGAATCATTCGTGATTCTCGTGATTCTCGTATGGCTCACGAATTTCTTCTGTGTATCAGCTGATTTCCGGGCTGCTGCTGACAAAAAGGCGAACAGTGCGAGGGCAAGTTGGTGGAAGAGCTGTCTGATCGCGATCTGAGCTCTGAAATGTCTTTTGGTTTTGATGAGGACTTTGTGAGTTCTATTGACGAAGATCTACAATGTTCAATTTGTTATCTGGCTTTGCGAGAACCGGTTCTCACCAGATGTGGCCACAGATTCTGTAGGCAGTGTCTCGACCGACACATGGCAAGGTTTGTCTCTTCCTTTTTTTTTTGGAAAATAACGTTGTCTCACTAAGGTAGTTTCCCACTTAAGTGTCTTAATAGATGTAAAATTAGTAGTAAATTGTGCTTGTGTCGTAAGCTTATAAACTTATATAGGGGCAAATGCAGCAGAAATGTCGGTTAAAATCCCGGGGGGGGGGGGCACTTGGGTATTTTTTGGGTGGGTATGTGCCGTAAGTTGGTGGAAGAGCTGTCTGATCGCGATCTGAGCTCTGAAATGTCTTTTGGTTTTGATGAGGACTTTGTGAGTTCTATTGACGAAGATCTACAATGTTCAATTTGTTATCTGGCTTTGCGAGAACCGGTTCTCACCAGATGTGGCCACAGATTCTGTAGGCAGTGTCTCGACCGACACATGGCAAGGTTTGTCTCTTCCTTTTTTTTTTGGAAAATAACGTTGTCTCACTAAGGTAGTTTCCCACTTAAGTGTCTTAATAGATGTAAAATTAGTAGTAAATTGTGCTTGTGTCGTAAGCTTATAAACTTATATAGGGGCAAATGCAGCAGAAATGTCGGTTAAAATCCCGGGGGGGGGGGGCACTTGGGTATTTTTTGGGTGGGTATGTGCCGTAAGTTGGTGGAAGAGCTGTCTGATCGCGATCTGAGCTCTGAAATGTCTTTTGGTTTTGATGAGGACTTTGTGAGTTCTATTGACGAAGATCTACAATGTTCAATTTGTTATCTGGCTTTGCGAGAACCGGTTCTCACCAGATGTGGCCACAGATTCTGTAGGCAGTGTCTCGACCGACACATGGCAAGGTTTGTCTCTTCCTTTTTTTTTTGGAAAATAACGTTGTCTCACTAAGGTAGTTTCCCACTTAAGTGTCTTAATAGATGTAAAATTAGTAGTAAATTGTGCTTGTGTCGTAAGCTTATAAACTTATATAGGGGCAAATGCAGCAGAAATGTCGGTTAAAATCCCGGGGGGGGGGGGGGCACTTGGGTATTTTTTGGGTGGGTATGTGCCGCCCGGGACTCCAAATTGGCACCCCGTTCTAAAGAAAAATTTCTCTAAAAATGATACCCCGTTCTAGAAATGGGCCAATTTTTAATACCCCGTTCTAGAATTTGCCCTAAAACTGATACCCCGTTCTAGAAATGGGCCAATTTTTTATACTCCGTTCTAGGGTGCAATAAGAGTATAACAGTTTGCTTCAGTAACGCATTGAGCTGTATTTTTAAAAGCAATCTGTCCTTGAATAATTTCAAATGGCTGCTTACAAAACTGGAGCTTTCATGCGTTCGAGATATTATACCCCGTTCTAGAAAACGCCTCTGAAGTGGATACCCCTTTCTAAACCAGGAGCTTTAAAATCACGACCCCGTTGGGTGACATATACCCGTATAGGTAATGTATGGTAGTACCCCCCCCCCACCGGGGTTAAAATGGTTTCAGCTGAATGGCTTCAACCCTCAATGACTCCGTTAACCTTTTTCATTCATTCAGGTTAGGAGACAAAAGAAATTGACGTTGTTACTTGACTCATTTTTAACACCATGTATATAACACCAACGTTCGGGGAGGGGACAAAAACGTGATTTACAGGTGCAACTTATACAGTGTAGGGTCAGCCAGTTAAATTTCTATAAAAGAATAAAGAATTTTTGGGCTGCAAACATAAAATAGTTCTGAATTAAACCTCAATTTTGTGCACTGAAGCTATGAGGCTGATCAATCACTCGGTTGACTGGATATTTATAATGGCTGTACCAAAATCTTCCTGGATATTGTGTGCATGAAGTTTGGCAAACTTGATCAGTAAATTTACTAAGTTAGTGAATTGAAAATCTAGAGCAGAATACCTCATTACCTAGTGAACAATATTATGTCCTATTTCAGAATGGGATGTCATTTAAATTGTGAACTTCCTTAGCTTGCATAGCAGGTGGTTTGTTTGTTTGTTTTTTGCTGTGTTTTCCATTTGTGTTTTGTAAAGTAAGAATAGTAGCCAGTAGCCGCACTGTTTATGTAGATGTCAACTGACCCCTATTAGGCTATGAGTAACGTCTGTGAAGCAACACCGATTAAATCCTTGTTCTGGGACCCCAATGAACTCAACAAATTACTGGAAATGTGTTTTGAATTTCCCTCCAACCTGATTGGCAAATTGACAATGGCTTTTTGAACAGGCCAATCATGGTCTGTACCTCATATCCTGATACACAAGTAGGGGCCCAGAACAACAATTTTGGCACTGTTTCACAGATAGACTACTAGAAGTTTTGGTTCTGTCGGTGGTGCAGGCAATGGATACAGCCACATGAAAGCTGAACCAAGGTCAAATGACAAAACAAGGAGAGAGGGGGTGAGGAAAAGAATGTTCTCTCTCTGCCTTCTTTGACTTCTTTCTCTCACCCCCTTCCCAATCATTTTCTCATTCGACTCCTTACTCTACCTGGTTCAAATTTGGAGTTGCAGGGGGACACCCCACCAAAAACTATTTCTATATATCTTTCTATTACATCAATCAAACTTTTCAAGTTCTTAAGACAGTGAGAGTTTTAATTTTAGCTGTATTTATGGTACATCCAGATAAGCAGAAATGATATTAGAAACTGTAGCCATTGAAAGTTAACAAATTAATGTTCTTAATTTTGCTGCTATCATGAAAAAGTATTGTCATAAGAAACAATCACCCCTTGGCTCAAATAAGCATTATTTTTGGATCAATCCTTTGCAATAGGTCCTTGTAATATTTTTTGCTTTTAAAATATCAAGAACATCTTTCATCGACAGGCAGAAAAGTCAACAACAAGTAGTCAACTGTCCTATTGACCGAGAGGGGCTCGCACACCGTAAGGTAAAATATCATTATGATTTTGTAGAACTATTTTAGGATCATTTCTATTACATACCCACTGAAAAGCCATGTTGGAAACTCTAGCCAATTAGGCAAAGACAGTATGTTTTTCACACAAACTAGTACATGCTTTCAGAATTATTATTACAAACAAATTATGTTTTTGATTGTGTGGGAATTAATATAGTACATCCCATCAAAAGGCACAGAGATGTGTGAGCTTTATTGCTCTAAGTTTTCTGTTTTTTTTTTTTTTTTATTTTTTTTTTATGGGTGCCTGCAATGCTCTTGCTTTGCTAGTTGCATTGGCTGCTATTCAATGATAACATTGTTATAACATTTTCTTGATATTGCATTAATTATCTTCCAAATCTGCTACACACTTGCCGGTTATGAATAATTAATTGTGGGATTTGAAGCAAACAGAAAGGGAGAGTTATTTTGAATAAATAATAATAATACTTATTGGATATGATGTGTACATTCTGATTGTGCGGATGCTCTTATACATTTAAGTATTTCAAATAGATATGTAAAATCAGTGAGTAAATCGATCTCTACATGACTGAGAAAAATAATTTAGGCATTAAAAATGCAAGAAATGATCCAGGTCATTTTGGTAATATAAATCTGATGAAATTTTTGTAGGATATCTTCCCTGATAAAGCAACTGGGAGGAAGATTCTGTCCTTATTTATAAGATGTCCAAATACTGGATGTGATTGGACTGGTGAACTGAGAGAGAAAAAGGTGAGTGTAACTGGCATGATCTCCACTTGCACAGCCTCATGAGCTAGCTTCCATAGGAAATAAGCTCCATCAAGCAACCACTAGGCTACAGTGTACTTTGAATTCTTGTTAAGCCAACAAAAGAAGAGTAAAGTTTTGAATCTGAATTATTTAGGTTGACTAGGGTGGTAGGACCAGTGTACTTAAATTTTCAATAGGTGGGTACATTAAAGAGTAGGTGGATGGAGCTGTAAGGGAAGTTGGAACATTGATAAGCAAATCACGCCCTTTTTTCAGGAAACCCTTCATTTTTTATTCATTATTTTAAAGCGGGATATTGGTGATTTTTATCTTATCCCCTTTAATAACAGATTGTACTTTGATTTTTTTTTTCAAGAACGTTTTCCAATTTGGAATAATTTATTTAGATTTAGGCTATGTTCACACTATGCATGTACTGGAAAGCTTTTTATACCGACACAAAAAGCCGTCCAGTATAGTATGAACACCTATCCCATGTGTGACTCTCCACTTTAGAGAGCGGTGTAGTGCAGCAGTTCACTCTGTCATAGAAATCATACCATGTTAACCCTTTCACTGCCAAATTTAGCAAAGGAAATTTCGACCAAATTTCAAAATTTAGTTTTGTGAAATTTCGAAAAAACAATGCAATATTTGCTTGAATTAATTGATATGGCGAGCAAACAAGGCGAATGTTAAAACAAAAGTAAAGAAAAAGAAAAAGGTTATATAGCAAGTTGTTGGCCTAATCCCCGGAGGGGGGGGGTCCTTTAGGAATTTCTGGGTGGGGATGTGCCGCTGGGACCTTGGAACCCTTAACCTATACTAGAGCTAGTTCAGCTGAATTTTGCTACCCTATACTAGAGTAAACTCCCCAAATCCCCCTAATCCTAGAGTAGCTGTTTACCTAGTCTAGATAAAATCTTCAAACAACTGATCAGTTTCCTGAAAAATGACACCCTATTCTAGACCCAAACGATCTGATTTATATACCCTATCCTAGAGTAAACTGCTTGAAAACCATACCCTTCACAGCGGCACATACCTATATAGCCCATATATGGCAGTACCCCCCCGGGGCCTAATCACATGATAAGATAATAAGATTATTAATATGCATATTTAATATTTTTAATCTCCACAGAACCACTTTGATCGTTGTAAACGGAAGCCCCTAAAATGTCCCAATGTCTGTGGTTCATTTATTGCTCGTAACAAAGTAGGTACATTTGTAAAGAGTGATTTTGTTCATGATTTTGGGCCTAATTTTGCAGGTAAAAAAGGTTCTGTATTCATGATCATGAGCTGTTCATCTGAAATCTTTTTAGATGGAGTCTCACGTTGAAAACGAGTGTCCGCTGACAGTTATCTCCTGTCCTTATGCTCTGATGGGCTGCACAGAAAGGGTGTGTACATTACGCATATTGTAGTTGTGTTATTGTAGAAAAAAAAGAAAGATATATTTCACCTCTATGGATGCAGGTACCTAAAACAAAAGACCTCGTCCATAATTCATAAAGAATTAACAAGAGAAATTTAAGTTTACAGTGATTAATCTTTGCTGACTTTCTACTTTCAATCCGCCGTCAAACACTCTTCCTTTCCACCTCTAAGCCTCCCCCCCCTCCTCCTTCACTGCCAAAATTGCAAAATACCTGTTCCCAATCGTCTTGGGAAAGATAAAAACCCGAGGACCAGCGAAAACATGGATAGATCTAGAAAAAGATTTTGAGCCACTCAGACTATGGTCCCGCTATACCAGATCATACCGGATAGCTTTTCGTGCCGAAACGAAAAGCTATCCGGTACTTATGTGAACACCTATATGACTCTCCAGCCTCAGTGACTCACAGTAAGAGGTTTGTCAAATCTAAATCACTTGGCGCCTCGTGTTTTAAACTTATATTAGAACATTATTTAACTAATACTGGTGTAAGGCTGTCTGTTCGCTCAATCCTTTTATAACTAACTCCTAAATTACAAAGCTGGGTTGGAGTGACTACCTACTGTATATGAGGGCTCTGAATAGACAAATGACTTTGAACACTTGACCTTTTACGAGGTATCTATCAGCGCAAAGTGTTGCATAATACTCCATGGTTACTCGATAAAACTTCAAGCATCTAGGTGCTTGTTAGGAAAGCATGACGGTCTAATAATGACTCACCATGTATGAGAACGTGGCCCTTTGTCAGTATAGAAGTGTCCAGAGTAAAAACAAATCCAGAGGGATGCAGAGGGCGCTAACTATAAATGTCCCTTTAGTACACAGGAGGAGCACAATTTCGGGCGTGGGTTGGGGCTACCATTTGGTAGGACTTTCGGTACGAAAAGAATATTTTTACCAAAGCAACAAGGGTGATCGTCTTTTAACATGAAATCTCTTACAGCCATAATTGTAAGCCATGCAGCGCAACGCAACTTAATAAATAAAAAGTTGTAAACTGCTATATGCGCAATATCATGTTAACTGCGCAATACAGTATCTCAGTATCTTAACCTGTATAACTCGAGCAGACCTTGGTCACGTGCTAGACAACGATAAGAATTTCACAAGCACAATTTTTTTTTTATTTCTGCGATATACATGTAACTTATTTCTAGTTTATGTTTATTTCTGCCAAAGAAACAGCACCTCCACACTCAAAATATGACACAGGTCAATCGAAGTTGTTTGAGCGAAAAGCTACCCACGGGCTTAGCGCAGAGTTTGTGTTCCGTTTTTTCGAGTGTTAAGGGACTGAGGCCTGTCTCTCGAAACTCTCGGTAGCTTTTCGCGCCCGAAATCAAATATTCAAATCAAACCGATCTTAGGAATAAACGCGCGGGTCCTACCCGGCAAATGTTAACCACAACTGTTTTCCGGGCGCGGTAGTTATCGGGAAACGGGCCCCTGGTTTGAAAGGGCTCTTCTACTCAAGTTATGAACTTCCTGCTTTCGTGAGTAACCACTATTGCTGACTCAAAAGTTGGTCAATAACGGGATTTCATCCTTAAAACAACATAAAAGGAGAGCAAACTTAACAAATTTCTCTGTAGTAACTAACAAAGATCCTTCATTTTTTGTGACCATCTTCTTTATTCTGATGATCTAAGTGCTTAGTAAAGCATTAAACATTATCAGTTAAGCATTATTATAAGAACAACCTAGATTCTGGCCACGGGTCTCAATTAAAGTGTTAAGTTACTAATTCATTCTTATTCGTTTATAATCAGATTCAGCGAAACAAAGTTGAAGCTCATCTGCAGTCTGCAGCGAGAATTCATCTGGCCTTAACGTGTTCAACGTTTAAGGAAACGATGGAGAAGCTTGATGTACTCCAGAAGCAAGTGGGAGAATTCAAAGAAACACTTGAAGCCACTAATTCGTTTGTCACTGCCAAGGTAGATGCCCTCGCGTCAAAGGTGGATGCGCAAAGTGGCGAACTGGCATCTTCTAATTCTGCTCTTAGGGCTCAAATTGATGCTGATAAGAGAGAATGGAAAGCTGTCAATGTCGCTTTGATTTTTAAGGTGCATTCACAAGCAAAAGAGGTCGCGAGATTAACCAATGCGTCTCCATTTGTGTGGAAGATAACTGGTTTTAGCGACGTCTTAAAGTTGGCTAAGAATGGACGCACCAAAAGTATATTCACTGAATTCTACACCGGAAAACAAGGCTACAAGTTAAATTTACGCGTCGATCCAGATGGAGATCAAACAAAAAGGAACAGATATCTATCATTATATGTTGGCATTATGAAAGGCGATTACGATGCCATTCTTCCCTGGCCCTTTTGTGAGCAAGTTACTTTCAGTGTAATCGACCAACAACCTGATGCTGCACAGAGGAAAAATGTTGTTGTCGTCGTGAGGCCCAATGAAATGCCTGGTTTTTGTTGTCGGCCTTCCGTGGAACAAAACCCGAAGCTTTTTGAGTTTCGCCGGTTGATATCTCATAAGCTGCTAAAAACCCGGCACTATGTTAAACACAACACGTTGTTTCTTCAGGTTGAAGTGGGACGTCATGACTCTGAGAGTCGTGATTCAAACTCAGATTCTGTGTAACTGTCTTTGAAAAATTTCCACTTAAAAGGGCTTTTAGCAGGTTACTACATGGAATCGCAGGTTCCTCATCTCACAACGTTTGAACACTAAGCATTATGCTAAGCACAACACATTGTTTCACCAGGTTGAAATTGGTCCTCACGAATGTGGCGATTCGGAATCCAATTGAGCCCACTATTTTCCCTTTTTTTAGAGTGATGAAACGTGTACTTAGAATGACCGTACCTTTGATACCCATTAAAAAAGGTGAGGAATAGCACCAACGATCTTGACATGACGTTAGTTCGATTAAACTGACACAATCCTCTAAAAACCCTCACAGTGATTGCTCTACGAGAGGAAAAACCAAAGTTGACAAAATTACAATGCCATCTCAAATTAAACAGGTAGCAGTTGTCAGCCAGATCCAGTCAAAGTCCATTTGGTTATCTAAGCGTCACGCGGTGATCACAAGCTCAGCACTACACCTACCAACGAGATCTGACTGGGTTTGTTTTACCTTTGCGTTGGTTGAGAGAGTGGCGCAAGTATCTTAGCCAAGATCACTCCGGACCCAAGGAAGCCGTTGCGGATCGGTTTGCACACTACTGTTCTTTTCCATCAAACACTGTAGTTAGTTCGTGTCTCGTCAAAGAGCTCAAGTTGGGTCGTCTCGGCTCTCTTAAGAAATGTCACTCAAATTCCAATTTTGAGTTGAATTTTTGTCTATTTTAATTTTTCAGAGAGTCACTATTAAAATCTTCGCGTTACTATATTATTTTACTCTTAACTGAGTAATGTTTATGGGTTGGGATGACATAGACGCAGGTTGTTTCTCGTGGCACACCGTCGAATATTATACTTCAGTACCGTCACTTTTATTTCCTTTCACTAGTGCGATATTCAGTGCTATGCCATTTGGAACCAATGTATACGAATATCTAATGGATATGTTCACACTATACCGGATAGTTCTTGCGCCGACGCGAAAACCAAACCCGATAGGGCTTCAGTTCACACATAAAAACGTTGATTTCTGTAAGATTTCTGTGACGGAGCGAAGGTGCGCTGCGCCGATCTCGAAAATAGAAAGTCACATATCGGATGGGTTCTGTGCCACACTTTAGAGCAGTGTGATCGGGTATTTGGACCGTGGCGGAAGTGAATAAGTAGGGGCGCGCGAGGACTGGAATCCACTTAGACCTTAGTAATCATTCAGGGATGAGGACTGGAATTTAGTGAACCAAACTCTCTTGGCCAACCCCGCTGGCACGATGTTCGGGGTTATCGTTTATAAGCGTGGGAAAATGACATCAAAGCGAGTCGGGATTTACTTTTAATTAGCTTTTTCTCTGATCGGTTGAAAGGTGGCGCCAAATTTTAAAAGTTGATTACAGCACAACGTACACGAACGATCTAACATCTTGTTTGTCTGCGACATTCCCAAACTTATCTAATTTAATTTTGGCATTCTTTGGAACTTTAGGAGAGGGCGGAAAATCTGAAATTTAGGAAAGAAAAAAAAAACAAAAAAAAAAACAAGAAATAACCTTGTCTTTAGGGGTATGCGCCAGAAATTTGAAAACTATATTGCTCTCTCTGTGGGGATCCGAAGTTGGGTAACACCTTCAATTCGCTTTCTCTGTAATTATGCGAAAATCGGAAACATCTTTCGCTGTTAATTTGAGAGTTTATGTAAAACCACTGATTTGCTCAAAACAAACTCGTGCTTCTAACTGAAGAGATACTTCTCAATTTTAGGACGATTTTAAGAATCCAACTGGTATTATTATTGATATTTCCGCCCAAAGTGTGTATTTAATTTGCGCGCGTTATTCAATCTTTTCCGAAGAAACTTATAAAACCGTTAGGTCAAAATAAATTATTCCACTTAAGTTAAGTTGCAAGTTTACTCGTAAAAATTGTCCAATAGGTAATTTGCACTATGGCGTCACTTTACTCTCTGGGGCCGAGATTTTGTGTCCATTGTCCGTATTACAGAGGTTTTATTTTAAAGAAAATATATTAGTCTACGAAAACAGCCGTTTCTCCTCGCTCTTCGCCGCTGGGGACGCTTCGCGCGGAGGAACGTCTGCGACTCAGCGACAGAAATTCCACACTGATGACGTAAATCAATGTTTACATACTATATCCGGTAGTCATGGGGTTCCACATCCAAATTTGTTCAATTTTACTTTTCTCCTGGTCGATTTACTGAAGTGTTGTGTTCATCTGCGAAGGAGCTCCAGCAAAACTCAGATGCTTTTTCTAGAGAAGAATATATTCCACCGATTTTGACTGTTTTGTTAGAGATTCATCGCGTTTACATTTTACCTTCGAGGCCTTTTGTCTTTTGTGTGTCATTCGTAAACAATAGCTAAAGCAATGTAACTACTCCGTCGACCTATCAACGCTTCTGACCGGATTCCGCACATATTTTACGTCATCACTGTATGGAATTTCTGTTGCTGAGTCGCAGATGTTATTCCTCGCGAAACGTCCCCAGCGGCGAAGAGCGAGGAGAAACGGCTGTTTTCGTAGACTAATATATTTTCTTTAAAATAAAACCTCTGTAATACGGACAATGGACACAAAATCTCGGCCCCAGAGAGTAAAGTGACGCCATAGTGCAAATTACCTATTGGACAATTTTTACGAGTAAACGTCCTCAGCGGCGAAGAGGGAGGAGCAACGACTGTTTTCGTAGGCTAAAAATATATGAGGATTATTTCGGGACATTGGAAACTGTCCATAATAGAGCTGGTGTCCGTATTGGAGTAGCCTCCCACGCAGACTTTCTTAGGGGTTCGTCACGCGTTCCGGCCCCACGAACGACGTTTGTGGGGCAGGAACGCGTGACGAACCCCAAAGAACGTCTGCGTGGGAGGCTAGTATTAGAGAAGTGTCCGTAATAGAGAGGTGTCCGTATTAGAGAGGTGTCCGCACCGAGAAGTAAAAAACTCAACTCAAGCTGTATTTGTTTACATTCACTATGAATAATTACAAATACAGACTACCTGCAAAATAATGGAGCTAATCGAGGCAGGTAGTGCAGAGACGTGTCTATTACCCAATATACAATATTATTCTAATGACATAAAGATAGGTTCGACTGTAGTACAGACAAATAGTTTCGCGATTAACTTGCAAGCAAAAGCAATAAAACAAATAAGGTGAAAGAGACATGAGAGTGAGTTATCTCGCGAGACAAAAGAAGTGGTTCTAAAGAAGCACACTCGTGTTGGCCGACGCATTTCAGACTATTGACGTATGATTCAAACGTGAAGTACGATTTCAGGCAAGAACTCTGCTGAGGACCTGACTAGAACTCCGATGATAACTTCTTGAGGAATTTTGCAGGAGTGTCCGCCCGAGATTTTTTGAACGCGTTTATGCCACTTTAAACCGGGGCAAATGTTAATAATCTATTTCGGAAATATTCCGAGGTCAAAATAATTAGGGATAGACAATCTTATTTTGAAAGTGCTTAAATAGAGTTTTTTTCAACATCACGAATTATTGTTATGACTGCATTAATAAGTTTTAAAAATGCTTGGCTTGATTTCAAAGCTCGTGAGATATTGTCCTGGAATCTTTCTTGGGTTGAGGAAACGTGCTAACGGAAAAGTTCTTTTTTTTTTTTTTCAAATCGACACACCTCCGAAAACTTATTGTGCGACAAAACGTTCAGGAACGTTTATTGCTTACCATGAACAGGAAAGTTTTTTTAGCGGCCAAAGAATGAAGTCCGTTTACATCCCAGTTACTGTACTTAAATAATGGCCTTTTTATACTAAGGACGCATTATCCGTCTTGACGAACTTGGGCAAACATTTTGTTGTTCGTCTGCTTATGAGTCTCAAGTACAAAGACGGACACAAGACGCACTATGCGTCCTGATGAACTACCTCTTCTAATGCGTCGTTCAAGACGTATTTCAAAGGAAAGTTCGTCCAGACGCGTAATGCCTCTTGTGTCCGTCTTTATACTTGAGACGCATCACCAGACGAACTACGAATGTTTGCCCAAGTTCGTCCAGACGAATAATTCATCCTTAGTATAAAAACGGCTGATGTTAATAACCGAAATAAGATCCAAAGTATCATGAAGATCTTAAAAAGTCATTGCTTAAGGAGATGCCTTTTCCTACGTTAAACTGAGGGATTTTTTCTTGATGTTGGGTGCAAGGAAGTTGAATCTTCAACGATTGTGTTAAGATAACACACGGTGTGTTTTATTGCTTCATCGATAGGGTATTAAACTGGAACAAACATTTGTAATCTAAAAATTTACGCGGAAATTATTCAAAATCGTTCACTAAAACGAGAGTAACTAACACTGACACGTGGGTCGTGGGTCGTGGGTACAAAGTCGTGGGTCGTGGGTGCAAAGTCGCGGGTCGTGGGTACCAGGTCGTGGGTAGCTGGTAGACTCACAAAAACCCGAAGAGTATAAGGGATCCTGAACAAGTCCCTCAGGGTAGTTTCTGAGTATAGGGGTGGGGTAGGTTAGCTATTTCACAATTATTCCACGAGGGCGCGTTGGATATGAGATGGTAAATAGCCAACGAGGCGCGTAGCGCCTCGTTGGCTATAATCATCTCAACCTCGTTCCCAGGGGAAGATGAGAGACCCTGGGAACGAGGTTGTAATCATCTTATATCCAAAAAGGACGAGTGGAATAATTGTTTTATTAAAAACGCCCACAAAATCTCGTTGAATCTTACCGACTTAATTTAGTTAGAACAAACCGAAAAGACAAGGGACTTCCGCTATTCAAATGTCACACGTCTATCAAAACTGTCAACGCGCGAACGGACTCGCTTGGACTGGATGAATGAAAAATCAAAACATTGTAGCGATGAACACTTAAACTCATCGAGATTCTAGGATTTTACACAGCAGGACAGCTAAAAAAACCTGGCAGATAATGTGAAGAAATAGAATTTTTAGGTTACAGCCGTCGAAATTACAGTGAATTTGGATTTTCGTTGCAGTTACAAAAGTAAGAACAACGGAGAAAACTATTACCTCGGCCGCTTGTTATGAAGTTGTTTGAAGCCACCAGCTGGTTTTGCTGAACGAGAAAAGAAGCTATACTGACGCCTCGATTGCTGTAGTGAATGACTGCATAGCCTGTATTGTGGTTGCTTGTGATTTATATTCTTCATGTCGGATAAACAAGCCGCAGTTATCTAACGGCTAGTGACTCGGCGAGTGGCTTCGCAATCATGAAGAAACAACACTTGTCCTCTTTCGTAGCTGGTCAAGGTACTTTAGTTCCATGTATTTTCATGTGTTTTTCGATAAAATTTCAAACGAGCTCTTGTGGCTTTTTTGCTTGTTTTTTATTTTCCCGATGAAATTGCATTTTCTAGTATTCTAAGAAATAAATTAAAACGATCTGCTTCGGGCGCCATTTGCGGAAAAAATCTCATTTAAACTGACGCGTACACCGACCATATATGGAGAACATGATGTAATGACACTTCAAAAGTATCGACTTAAAAAGGGAAGGACCATTTATAGAAAAGTGAGCATGCTGAGTAGCATAAGGAAAAATTACTGTACTGACCTCATGTTATTAAAAAATCTGTTAGGAAGAAATAGAAATCTAACCCCTGTAAGCTCGGAAAAATTCCAATCTCTGGGTGAGAATCGAACTAACCACCCTCAGAGTTCTAGTGCGGATGCTTTAACCACTGGAGGCTCTATGGTAAGCAGGGTCGAAAATCAATTATTATTACACCAGGTCATACAGGACCTGAAACGGGGACTTACTGGACATTTTCAAGAAAAAAAAAATGCAATGGAAATGTAACGAAACAAAAAATTCCTTATATTACTTTTAAAAAAGAGCAAACAAGCAAACAAACAAAAAAAAGCAAAAACAAAACAAAACGAAACAAATCCCTGGTCTCGATTTCTAATGTCGGTGATCAACTCTGGCTCGTTCTCGTTCTTACGTACCGATCTTCCTTGCAGACGTTCTGATCTTTCGCTGTATCTTCAACAACGTGCATTTGTGGTTTTCATCAAATCAGAAAAGGTAAGTGATTGTTACGGTATGCATGATTTTGTATATTGGTAGTTTTTATCTAGCGAAATAAATCCGCGTATTTAATTTCCACGAATACCATCAACGTTGCTTTTTGTTAATTCACCAGTAAGTGAGTAAACAGCGGCATCGTTCTCGAAAATAGTAAAACTAAATTGTCAGCATTTCAAACAAGTAGTGTTAACAGAGCAAAAATTTGCTTAATTATCGTTTAAACAAGATTGTTTTTCCTGCAGTCCTTCAAAATGACAAAAAGTTGTTGATTTTGAAAGAACCTCGTATTTTTCCCACGAAAAATTTTATAGATAAAATTTCATGAAATGACAGGAATTTTTCCTGAATGTGAGACTTGTTTTGATTTGGTTCTATCTTCGGCTCTCAATACAAGGATGGTTGTTAACGGTACAATGTAGCAAGTTTTACTTAACTAAATAAGCGCATTTAAGGAAGAAAGATTTTTATCCAGCTTCCCCGAATTTTTTAATGAAAAATGATTTTGTTTGTGTGTGTGTGCGTGCTTGGAAAAATAATCACGCGCGTCTCCAGGCAGTCCCGAAAACTCGAAAATAAGCTCAAAATGCTCATGAATGAGAGTTAAAACGCAACTAACTAAATAAATTGAAAAAGAAAAGTGGTCTTAATTTTTCTCTTATTTTGGGGAGTATAACTAATGGTTTATTTTGAGGTGTTGAAGTTACTTAGACTTTGCAGTTGTCTTTTTCATGGAGCTACATGACATCGGAAAATTTTATGCTGGCCCAGCAACGCAGTTTTCATTGGAGCAGAGATGACAGCGCAAACTCTTAACTTTGTTATTGACACTGAGTTGACAGCATCGAAATTATGAAATTGCCTGGTAACAACGTTTTTTTTTAGTTACCGTTGTAGCTCATTTTAGTTCATTTTCGATACCACTGTCTGTAGCTCATTTTCGGTCATTCATTGTGGTTGTTTACCATTTAAATCGTTTCCGGAAAACCTAGCTTATAAACGAAAAAAGAGACATTTTTCTCGTTCCTGTCACATGTTACGTTAAACCCTCTTTAAAGTCTCTTTTTACGTAGATCGAAAGTACTTCTTCAAACGTTACATCACTGGATTCAATTCGAGTCGAAAGAGTTAGCCCATCAGCCGAGAACCGAAAATTTGGGTTTATGGCTTACTCGAGGGGAACAGCCGAAACATCTCACATCTTAATCTTTGACTATTAAGCATCACAAAAATGCATGCATGATAGCAAGGCTTTCGCTTTGAAAATCGCAATTTAAATTTGCCCCTCATAGTCTCCTTTTGGCCGCCATTTTGGATTTCGAGGAAGGCTACAAAAGTTACTTATATTCTTTTAACGTTAACCAGTCGCATTTTAAACTTAAATATACAACATATTGGAACTAAAAACATGTCTTCCATTTATTTTAGTGTTTAAATTATAACTACCTGACGTCAGATGTGGATACACATTGCCTGGCAGTATTGGTCACAATGAGACCGGCAGTTTGCACTTTATAATATATAGATTTAACCAGGGCTAAAAGCGAAGTTCTCATTAATAAATTTACCATTTAAATCAAACAATAAACTTGTATTCCACAAATCAGTTAACTTTAGAGCAAATTCATGTGACTTTTAAGGGAAAGGCTAAGTATTTTAGAGAAAAATGATTTGCAAACAGTCCAATAGTGAGCCAAATCTTACATCGAGTTGATAGCCTGGTATGTCAGGCACCCAAAAAATAGCAATCATCTTCGATCACATTTAAGAGCCATAATGGCTCTTGATCACATTAGATTAGGCTTGGAAAACAAATTCTTGGAAAACAAATCAGGCCGAATTTTTGGCGTCGACAAGTTTTAAACTTTACAAAATCTTGCCAACAAATCTGGGGACGAGTAAACCAAGCTTTTATACTTTTAATACATCACATCTGAGGTGAAACAGTACTATGAGATGCTGTTTTTATCATACAGACCTCGGACAGAGTGCAGTAGTTCACAATTTTGCAATACAAATTACACTCATTTAATATTCAAGACGATCGAGGCACGCGTGGGCTTTTAGCGAAACCGTTAAAAAATTTTCAAAATCACCTATACGGCCAGCCGGTTCTCACTTTTGACTAGCGCCAAATTTTCAGTTAGAGCTGAGTGTTTGAATGAACATTAATAGAGTTGCGCTTCAGCATAATAAAGAACTTATTATGTTGGTTTTTTATTTAATGGTTTTAAAACGATGTGTAATCTTCAAAGGCGTTTGATACGCGCGGCATTTTGAGTACTCCTGCAAGCGATGTTCATGAACGACTGAAACCAACCGGCACATCGATTAAAATTGCGAGAGAGACTACTAACGATCAATGAAGAAATACAATTCGGTGAAACCAGAAACTCATAAGGGGTTGAAACGTGTAACTCTCATATGTTTGCTTTGTCCGATGCTCGTGATTATTCATTTTCGAAAATACCATATTTGGAACGAGAAGAAGAGACAACTGACCAATCAAACTTCGTAAACAACGTGACGTAATTTTACTTCTGGTTCCCGCGCCCGCTTGAAAAAAATGGCCGGCAAACGGGAGAAAAAACTCCCGAAAGCCGAGAAAGCTTTCAAAGGTTGAAACCAGGAATCTTACCGAAACACTGAGCAGGACATTATTGCCCGGGCCAAACATAACATTATGAAACCCACTGACGTCCTCGCAACTTCTTGAAGTTGTCACTTCAAAAAACGATGCCTCGTTGACCCTGTGCACAGTAAGCTTATACTGCAAATAAGCTTTTAAAATTCTTATACTAAAAGTCTAGAATAAACAGTAAAAAATATTTTCGAATAAAATTCATTAGCTGCGTATCGAAAAGTGTCCAAAACCTGAACCTGACATCTTCGCAAAAAGTGATGCGTGTAATGAATGTGAGAAGCATTTAAGCATTCAGCTTGGATGTTGTAGTCACCATCGTGACACGTTTTGAGCTAATTTCATGATGAATGAACAAACTCAAAACAATAGACAGAGAAGCCGTTTCTTGAAAATTTTTATTCAAAATCCAAAAAGTTAATCCTTTAAAGCAATTCGGAAAACACTATCTCGATCGTGGATTCGTTCACGCAAGTGAAATCGGCTGAGCACATGGCAAAATTCAACACAAAATCCATCTCAAATCAGGGCACATTTTGTAATTTTTCTTTAGCGCCGAAGAGAAAAATTTATAAAACGTCTATGAAACATTTAAAAATACATAAATTCCCTTTCAAAAACGTCATTGTCTTGGCCATAGAGTGCAAAATGTACCTGAAAATTCAGCAAAAACTTCGCTGACTTGGTTGCATTTCAAAACAGACCATGGGCTCCGCCGTGACGAAAACAAGGTTGAATACCTCGAAGGACGATTTCTTGATGAAAAGCTTCCCTTTCTCCACAAAAAGGAAGCTGAGCATTCTTTTGAACTTTCCCTGTCCATTTTTTGTCTTTTAACGCTGTATTTTTAACCTTGAAATGCAGAACTCTTGTCTTAAAACATCTGCATGCATGGTAATCGCGCAGCAGCCATTTTGTTGAAAATGGATATCCGTCACTAAGGTTTCCAAATATGGTAAAAGTGAATATTCACGAACATTGAACGCGAGTTACACGTTTCAACCCCTTATGGGTTTCTGGTGAAACATGCAGAGACAACAATTTTCATTCATGAATACAAGTATTAAAGTGTCTCTAAAAATCCTGAATCTTAAAGCTCAAGTTTATGTTTAAAGCCCGCTTCACGGTGTTTGCTATTTTCAAAGATGAACTCGAGACAAGAAAATCGCTCAAAGCTAACAGTTAAAAACATGACAGGATGACACGAAAACTCTGTCACCTTCAGCTGTCAAGGTAAACGAGTTTCAAAATGCTGCACAAATTTTCCGCTCCGCACGAACCCACCTGTCAATTTTGACCAAACAGAGCATAAAAATTGGACGTAGAGCGTGATCAACGCGTGACCATGGCGAGAAGTGAAAAGCAACTGTCTTCCCTGCCTGTAATAGACTTTCTCAAAGTCCGTCGCTTATCATTTTCAGTTCCGGTAGTTGGCCCCAGCGCGAAGCTTTCGCTTTCTCGCTCGCTTTTTCCGCAGAAAACATAAAAAACATCTACCGCTCGGGCTTCGCGCTCGTGAAAAAATTTGAGCTCGACTTGTAGCCTGGGTGTGTACAACCGCCCCCTTCCCTCAGAAAAAATCTCCCCTTGACCGCCCAGTTAAATGGCCGTCCGGCGATTCTTGTTCATTTTAAAGCCATTTGCTTTTTATGATTATTATCATTTTCAATTAAAATACCCCAGAAAAGCAGTGGCATACAGGAGGAAGTGATGTCACTTGACTTTTTGGCGTCACGTGGACGCGCATGGTCGATGGAAAAGCAAACGATCGCCAGCAGCTGGAGAACGGTGCCAGTGCGTTAGTAAGCCTCGAATGATGGCGGAAGGCAACAGTGAGATACCCTGTGGTTATGATGAGGACTTTGTGAACCCTATTGACGAAGATCTGCAATGTTCAATTTGTTATGTGGCTATACGAGAACCGGTTTTGACCAGATGTGGCCATAGATTTTGTAAAGAATGCCTGGAGGGACACATGTCAAGGTACGTTCAACATATCATTTTGTTATCTCATTTGGCCGCATGGTTGTAAAAAAAATATCGCAGGAAAGTAAAGACGTAAAGAAGGTCTTACTAGGCGATGTTTTTCATTTTTGGCGTGGGGGTAAACATGGACATCGGACTATGCATTATAACTTCCTGCCGTCTCAAGCAATAGAAAATTCTAGACAATATTTGCATATTTGAACAGATAGTAAGTAGATAGTAAGTCGGCTGGATTGACATTTTACTATACAAAAGTAAATCAAGCCAAAGAACCTCAATTATATTTTTCTCTTTTAAACTTTATTCAATTCCACACATGGAAAAATAATTTAATGGTATCACGCCAGGAGGACTTGTGTTACGGCATATCCAAACTTGGTAAATCACAAAGGGACAAAATGTCACATGATTTCGAGGAAAGTCAACTCAAATGAAAACAAACCGTTGTTGTGTTAAGAGTACCGTGACGTGTTTTTGGATGTTTTGAAAATAATTCGACGGGAGAAAGGAAGAAAACTTAACGGGCAGTCTACAATTTTTTTGACCCCTGAAATACAGCACTTTCTTTAGACTTTCGTCTGTCGTCCTCCACTGGATCGGTCTTCCATCTGTTTTGAAGATGGCGGCCCGGTGCTCGCGCTTCGTAGCAGCCACGAAATGCTGGTGTGTTGGAGCGTAATCGTTCAAAAACTTCAAACACTGCTATTTGGGCCTCTTGAATAGTTACTGGACCATATTTCTGGGCTCTTCTCCGAGGAGGTTGCCACTTTCCCACGAGCTTAAAACAACTCTGTTCGCTTTGCCTTTTGGTTCTTCGGTAGTAGCATTACAACCTGTATCTTTGAGTAATGATTCTCCAAAATGCTGATGTATCAAAGGATTATAGTGCTGCATGTCAATGACTCGTTCCAAGTTGTCTTCCCTGTGAGATTCATTTGAAGACGATATCCTTAACTAACAAACAACACTTTGATTTCAATGAAAAACATTTGATTTGTGTTTTTTTTAGAAATCACGTGATTTTGCCTAACTATACTTTTGTGATTTCGTTACCAAATTTAGATACGCCTTAACGCAAGCCCTCCCTGCGTGATCAACATGAAAATATTTTTCTATGTGTGGAATTTAAAAAAAAAAAACGTTTAAAGAAACCAAATATTATGAGGGTTCGTTCCTTGGCTTGTTTTATTTTTGTATCTTAAAACGTTCATCCAGAACAGTTCTGTCCAGCGTACTATTTACTGGGCTGCACCGCACGCCCAGTTATAAATTCGGTTCCGTTCGGTCGTCTACGCAATATCTGGGCACTTTTACTTTCGAATACGTACACTGTAAATGTAACGGAGAAGTACAGTATTATATGAATGAACCACAGGGTTTCAATTATTGTAAAGGGCAATCATTGTGCATCAGGTAAATCGCTTGAACACAAAACAGTTTAAGTCGTATATGTTGGAGTTGGGATTCGAGTTCGAGTTAGACTTCGAGTTGGACTTCGAGTTGTACTTCGAGTTCCAAAAAAAAACAAAAAAAAATTATCGCCTATATACTCGCCTGACACATCTGTGAAAATATTCGTCCTTTAATTCGCTATTTCCCACGTTTATGGACAAATCTGCGAGATCTCCGACACTCATTATTTTGCTTTTTTAAACTGATTTCATGTCGACACGCGTGACGGAAATCGCTTCACAGTTATATGTAATAGTTGACACGACAGCTACCCCTGCTATGTATATTTTCGATCAATGGTATTCTTCGTCGTTGTGTAGCTCTTTGAAATCTACCGTTTCATAATGAAGATTTTCAGACATATTCCTTATAATAGGTGAGATAAAAACAGAAAACGCAAGGTTCCATGCTCTGATTCAGTTCGATTTCCACAGCTTTGATCAAAACATTCTCAGTTTCATAGCCTGTGAACAGGCTCTCTTTTTGGGAAAAAAAATAGCGAGGAAAGGGAAGGGAAAGGGTGGGACAGAGCCTGTAGACAAACATTGAGGCCGCTATTCCGCCCTCTTGTAATCATCCTGCCGATCATCTGTCAGTAAGATCGTTATCTGTCAATCAATTTCGCGCGTGGGAAAATTAAAGGGAAATGAGCGGTGTTTTGAGCCATCTGAAAACAGAGTGAAATGGAGCGCGAGCCTCATTGTCGATTTTGCAAAAAGTCATTGATCTCGGTAAGAAAATTAATACGGCGCCGGTCTTTGGCGTTTCAAGAAATAAGACCTTGCTCGTTGACAGTGGTCAAGACAGCGTTATGCTAGCGCAAGCATTTGAATCCTTAAGACCTTTAGAATTTCCGATTTAAGCTGCTTAACTTGTGCGCGGACTCGCTGAATGGAAATAGCTGCTCACTATTTTTCTTTATTCGATCTACAATTCCAATGATCAGTAGAGATTTTTTAACACGATGGAATGCGATCACCGTGACAAAGGGAAGGGAAAAAGGACAATTTTTAGGTATTTCATATTTTTAAAAAGACGTTTTAGGTCTCTTACCTTACGAAGGAACCACCTTCATTCCCAACCTTTCTAGTTAAGGCGAGACTATTATGTAAATTTTAATGCCGTACGGAAATACAATTTTCTCGATTACTTTCTGTTTCGTTTTGTGTGCAAAATCTTTGCTGTAACGATTCGAAATATCACTCCTTAAACTGAAAGGACGTTTCAGTCACGAATGTTGACATCTTTGAGAAAAAGCAGTTCACTCTCCAGTTTTTGTATAGCCTACTTCAGGTTTACATAGTACACGGAGTTTCTTTTATTTTTCACCTAAATGTATTTTTAGTGTCCGTTTGTACTAGAGGATTCGGTTATTTGCTTTGCTGACCGCGGGGAAGGGGTGGACTGGTATGTACGCGGAGATTTTCGTTTCATGAATTTTACAACTTTTTGCTATTTAATTTTTTAGTTTTTATTTCTTTTTTGGAAGTCGTTTTTTTTCTCCACGATAATTACCCACACCCACACCCACGACCCACGACCTCTACCCACGACCCACGACCTACGACATTTAGCTACACTCGGTTCAATGTCTGAGTCACAGCAGGGACCAGAAATTTGTGACGTCATTAGTGCAAGGCGCGATTACTTAGGTGATTATAGCCGGGTTATAGAGAAAACTGCATGGATGTTAAATTCTAAAAATAATGTTAAGTGCATGCCTGGGATAATGAATTTTAAAAATAGTGTTTTAACACTTTTACAATTTTAATGTGATTTTGAAGATGCAAAAGTAGACATAAAGGCGATTAGATGACAACAGCGCTAAAAAATCAAATACAATGTAGCTGTTAGTAGTGAAATGTAAAATGCGAATCAAGAAAATAAACGCTGCAAAAGACTTGTAATAATTCCGTGACGGAATACCATTCCATTCCAAGAATTAATTGGAGATCATTTCGGGGTCGACGTGCACAGAAATGAGGATCATCTCAGGTTCGGTATCATCCGTTCAGGGTCGAATTGGGGATCATAACGGGGTTGGGGATCATTTTGGGGGCTGTACAGATCTCTTTCAGGGAACTCATTCTCTCGAACCTCAAACAAAGTTGAAAAAGTCTTCGACCTTCACCTCTACTGAAACTTAAAGCTTGTTTCTCTCGCCAAGTAAACGTCTTCCCTCCCCAAGCCTCCGCGGCCAAAGTCACCGTCCTCTATGTCGCCGTCCACCTAAACCGGCTTAAGGTTGGTGGAGTTATGGATGCGAACGCGACGACTGCGGCAGAGCAGTGCAAATCCTTTAAACTCCGCAAAACACATTTTCTTTTTAAAGCTGGTGTTATACATCATAAATGGCAACATCCAGAGAGGAAAGGGTAGCTTTATTGTTTGCCTATCAAGATGGAAGCATTGATGATACAAAGTTTGCCCTGTCGTACGATTTACATTCTCCTGAAAAGCTCGAATTTCCTTATTGGAAGTATGGTCGCTTCATTCTTGATTCTATGACAGATGATGAGTGTAAGGCCGAGTTTCGTTTTTTCAAGAACAATGTTTATTTACTCGGAGAAGTTCTTGATATTCCAGACATAATGAAATGCCCCAATGGCGTTCTTATGGATGGAACAGTTTAAGTCTGTTGTTGATGCGTTTTGCATACCCATGTAGATTTGCAGATATGGTAGCTCGATTCGAAAGACCAGTTCCACAACTTTGCATGATTCCAAACCGAATGATGGACTATTTATTCGATGAATATAGCCACCTTCTCGCAGGTTTAAATCAGCCATGGCTTTCTAGGGACCGTCTCCGTCATTTTGCTGCCACTATACATGATAAAGGAGCTCTACTAGAAAACTGTTGGGGTTTCATAGACGGAACAGTGAGACCCTTATGTAAGCGAGATCAAAACCAGAGAAATCTCTCTGTAACAGACATAAAAGGTGCATAGGATAAAGTTTCAGTCCGTAGTTGCACCAAATGGGCTTATCACAAGTCTGTTTGGTGCCGTCGACGACAGGAGACACGATAGTGGTATGTAGTGGACTCAGGACTTGTGCAAGAATTATCGCATCACTCGTTTGCACCAGATGGTACACCCTTTGCGTGTCCATTTACAAAGGCCCTTCAAAGGCGCTCATTTGACACCGGCAGAGCAACAGTTCAACAAGGCCATGAGCCAAGCCAGAGTTTTGGTAGAATGGCTATTTGTGGACATTGTGAACCATTTTTGCATTCCTAGATTTCAAGAAAAACTTAAAAATTGGCTTAAAGCCTGTTGGCAAAATGTACGTTGTGTGTGCACTCTCAAGAGACTCTCACAGTTGTCTTTATCAATCAAGTACTTCTAAGTTTTTTGAAACAGATCCACCCCAAATCCAGGACTATTTCAGTTAGGTTTCTGAAGTCCTATGCAATGCAGAGAGACCCAAATTCATGACCTCTGGATATAACAGTGTTCAGCTACTTACTTGTTAGTAATTCTCTTTTGACTAGATTGCAGAATGTCATCTCCCCAATTTCAGATCATTTTATTGTGACAGTACATTCCCATGTTCAAACTACCAAAGAGAACACGTGCACAAGACTCAGGATCCTTAATGGTGGTATTCTGCAATTATTACTCATTTTCAAAAGGTTATACAGCCATAGATTTGCACTGTGGTCATTAAAACACAACGGGGAAGGAGGAAAAGTAATAGAAAAATATATCGAATCTAATGCAATAACATAAAATTGCAACGCTAACCTACTGACCACCCGCCCCCACCTCTTTCCCTGCTTTTTAGTTTTTAATGACCACAGCCTTGGCACTGAAGTATAACTCACCATTATTTCGATGCAGCTTGATTGTATCTTAATCATTAAATTGATTTTAGTGAAGAGTACTGTTAACCCCCAAAAAGAGATTTTAAAAATCGAAATGTGAGCTTAATATTTGGCCTACAGTTTTTCTTGGGAAAAGGTCTGCCTCATCAGCCCCTCAACATACTCCCTCCCCTAGAGTCCCGAGCCCTTTTTATCCTAGAAAGTTTTTAAAACTTGTTTTCGAATACGTAAAGTATCACTAGTTTCTTTTATAGCATACTGAAGATACAGAATTTTATCGCAGTTTACGCAACCGCCGAATAAACATTTTCAAACAAATTATTCAACTATTCTAGCCAGAATGTATTTTCTATTATTATATGGCTGAGTCTGTTTTCACTATGCGATTGGTCAATTTGCGGTCCGTAACTTGCTATACGGACCAAAATTTTTAAAGAAAATACTCATTTCGGAGCTCTAAATCTCTTTACCTCTGAAAAAAGATTTAAATAAAGTTATAAAACGCCTCTCAACCTTGAGGACTTGGATTTTGACTTTGGCCTTCAACATTTCAAACTGTGTTTATTTATGGACGAAGGCGATGAAGAAACTAAGTCGTAATCTTACCGAAGAGGATTCTAGTCAGACTGGCAGAGATTCGAGATGTTTTACCTAAGGGAAAATGAGTAATTCGTTCGACAAATATGATAACAAACATACCTGCACCCGATCATTTTGACAAGCTTCTTTGCCATTTGCAGTGTTCTTTCAAAGACCAACGAAAGAAAGATAGAAGCAAGTTCTAGCCAGACATAATGTCCAGTTTTCAAAAGACTCCACCGTCACATTAACGAGTGAATACTTACAGTGCTCTTAGTTTTGACCGAATAAACTTTAAAATATGTCTGTAAACCCTGAGGACTAGGATGTTGACTTTGCCTTTCCAAATTTTAACCTAGCTTTGTTTTAATGAGAACGAAGCTGATGTAGAAACTGAATCGTAACCTCACCGAGGAAGAGAATTCTAGTCAGTGTTTGAAAATTTTAACGCAGATCACAATTGAGGACGAAAATGAACTGGCAGAAAGAGAGGTTTTCCCAAAAACAATTAACGAACGAATCCTTCGACTATGACAACAAACTTACCTTTGAAAAGCTTCTTTCCCTTTTGCAGTGTTTTGTTGACAAGGACAAACGGAGGAAAGACGGAAACGACTTCTAGACAGACGGTGTCCGGTTTCCAAAATACTCCAGCGTTTCATTAAAGAGCTTGAACTTACAGTGTTCTTAGTTTTGACCGAATAAACTTTTTCGGCATGGCGAATTTGTTTTACTTTATCGGAAAGCCCTCGTTATGTGCTATTGTTTTCGTGCGCCAATAAAAACTTTCTTTTTTGACGCCTGTCAAATGACTGTCAAATCGTGCGTCCTGCACTTGTTTCCGGTCCCCCAAAGAGGAAGAAGCCATATAATAAACATCTTATTAGCCTCGTTTTTTCGATCCGTACTGTAAATTACGGATCCTCGTTTTTTCCATCTATTTACGGCCCAAGCGCGAACATAAATCGATGGAAAAAAACTCGGTCAGTAATTTACAGTACGGACCGAAAACTCGGCTAATAAGAGGTATATATGTCACCATCCAATGAGATAACAATACTGAAAGAAAATAGCATAACGCGGGCTCGTCGGCACAAGAAAAATGTGGTGCCACTGTTGAAATACAAACATTGATCGCTGACAGAAAACGTTGGTGGCAACTCTTGTCAAAACCAAGACAATAGTTAATAAAATATACAAACTGGTTTTCAAAATCAAGGGACAGTTATACCGGCAATACTGTGAATTTTAAGTGAATTAGGTGGCTATTTGTTCACAAGTTTGTCCAACAAACTCATCAGTGGCTTTAGTTTGGTCTTGTTGCTGCCTCAACATCAGTTGTTGTGACGCCAAGAGTTGCTGTTGCTGCTGTTGTTGTTGTTCTTGCATTAGCCGCATCATTTCACTTTGTTGTTGCTGAAACTAGCGTTGCTGATCAATGCTCGCCTGTAGACGTTTTACATCCAAATCGTGCTGCTCTTTTTTCAGTTGGAGTTTCTTAAGTTTAAGTATCTGGTCTTTTTCCGCTTTCTTGGACAGGATCAACATGGTCTCGCTGTCACTTCTTCGTTCTCTTTTCTGTACTTTCTCCTGATCATTTTTGCCTAAATGTCTCTTCATCGTCTCTGACACTTTCTCAAGTGCTTTAAGTCTTATATCTGTGGCCTTTGCCTTCTCTTTTTCAGCCTTTCCCTTCACACTTTCGTCGTCCTCTTTCATTCCCCCATCAGCTGTTTCTTCGAGAGCCATAATTTTTTTAGCCTGCGAAAACATCCGTTTCTCCTCGCTCTTCGCCGCTGGGAACGTTTTGCGCGGAGGAACGTCTGCGACTCAGCGACAGAAATTCCATACTGATGAAGCAAATCAATGTTTACATAGTAAATCCGGTAGTCATGGGGTTCCAAATATAAATTTGTCGAATTTTGCGTGTCTTCCGGTTGATTTTGGTGAAGTGTTGTGTTCATCTGCCAACGAACTCCAGCAAAACTCAAATGCTTCTTCTAGAGAAGACTATGTTCCACAAATATTGACTATTTTGTTAGAGATTCTTCGCGTTTTCATTTGACCTTTGTGGCCTTTTGTCTTTTGTCTGTCATTCGTAAACAATAACTAAAACAATATAACTACTCTGTCGACCAATCAGCGCTTCTGACCGGATTCTGGACAGATTTTACGTCATCAGTATGGAATTTCTGTCGCTGAGTCGCAGACGTTCCTCCTCGCGAAACGTCCACAGCGGCGAAGAGCGAGGAGAAACGGATGCTTTCGCAGGCTATAATTTCTTCCACCAAGTTTTTAAGTTCTGTGGGCTAGGGCGGCGCGATGTCCGAGCTCCTTTCCTCAGCCCTCAGTTTCTTTTTGATTCTGTTAATTAAAATACCCACATGATCCCTTACGGACCTTTTATCCACAGCAAAGACAGGCTTGGGACAGATTTTCAAAGTGTTGGCTATTCTATCCCAAATTTCGAACTCTTTCTTGTTTTGAACGGATTTTTCGGAAACAACCTCTTTGCATAACAGGACATCGTGTTCACTTGTCCAGTACACCACATTACTGTATGAAAAAAAGAACAGTCTGTTTTAGTTTCTTCTCAATGAAGAACATAAATATAAAGTTGAAACTCACTTTAATCTTTGGTTAAGCAGGACAGGAAATTGAATCTTCTAATTAACTTGCCAGTTTTCGACTTTTGTATCGAACTTGGCGGGTCTACATGTTTTCCACTCATCATAGCGGTAACCAATTGACCGAAAAGGCAAATTGAAATGTTTGTTTGGTATTTTTTACAATAAATAACATTATCATGGACTTACAAAAACAGCTTTGCCTATAAGGTAGCAAACGTAAATTTAATTCTAGGTCAAATTCAGCAGAAGCTATTCACGTTTTCTGGAAACGCTGCAAGTGCAAACCTCTTGTTCTGAACGTGAAGAAGACGCGTTGCAGTTCAACGCCAAGCATGCGCAATTAGGCACTTTGTGAGCAATGTACTTCCGGTGACGTTTCAGGTTGCGTCACGTTCTGGTTCGTAAAGTCCCTACTGAACAGACCCGCGGCAACATGTAATCTATTTGTTTTATACATAGTTAGTAAACTAGACTGGTTAGGAAAGCCGGTAATCATCAAAGTTGAAAACAACGGTGCTGTAGGTCATGTTAAAAGCTCCCTGGCCGTGTACAATCCTTTTCTTTTTGTTCACAAATTTGTGACTGAATAAATTAATGTGATATTTTTATTGGTCGGTAAGTTCAAAAAGATAGGAATGCTGTTGAACGTTGTGCACGATCAGGTTTAAAAAAGCTAACAAAAACATACAACAAAAGAGTCTAAAGGGTTTCATAACCATTTCACTTTAATAACTACGTTTTATACAATGGGGAGGGAAGAAAAAACTAACTGCATATGCTTGCCTGTTGGAGGGCCTGATTTGTGCTAGTTTAGGCATTTCTAAATCCCAAACGCTACTTTTCGCCTCTGCTTCTTCTTTTCTTCTTTACCTTAATGGTATACAGTTTCTCTGAAAAGTTTTTCAACGCCTTCACTTGCGCAAAGCGGCAGAATAGTCGCGAAAACATTTTGCAAAACTGCGAGTCTCTCGAAGCAACTGTTGTTAAAACTTCTAGCAGTTTAGGCATTCTAATGTTGTCAAGAACTCTTTTCGTCTCCGTTAACTTCATATTTCTTCTTTGTAAATAGCTCATGCTAAAATTTCTTCGAGGCTTTCACCTGCTGAATCCGAAGTAATCTCACACCATTTTCAAAAACGCTCTCCGTTTTGAACAAAACAAAGAAAAACAAGTTTCCCATGACGTCATCCATGTATCTGTACTTTATTAAATAGATCATGGGCAGTGACCAATAACAGCGCGCGTAGCATTCACATTATTGTATATTAACATCCCATAGTCTCTTGGAGGGTGCACTTTATGGGGGTATACGTGTGCAGAAACAGAGTTTTTCCCGAGCCTTTTCGTCTACCTTAAAGGTAATGGAGTTATCTAAATTTTTCGTCCATGAATTGTACTCCACCTCATTATGAACATAATGATTATTTCTTTGGCATTTTATATTGACAGACAGGAAAGTCAGCGACAAGCATGCAGCTGTCCTATAGACAGAGAGGAGCTTGTGGATCGTAAGGTAAACATAAAAAGATACACCTCGTTCATACGGACACTGAGGGGGCCGTAGAAAGTGTCGAGGGGTGTCCGTATTTAGCGCATTGAATTTAGAGAAAATGTAAGGTTTTTCTTTCCCCAGGAACAAAGCAAACTGTTCATAATAATGAGGTGTCCGTAAAGCGCGATTCGATTGTACCTTTACTGTTGCACATATACATTAGGATCTACTGTAAATGTTATTGCATCTACCAGGATACAGTATATAACTCTTGTATTTACTAATTGTCAAAGGAATGACCTAAGGCTTACTGTTATACGTTAAATATAGCAAAGCGGAGTGGAAATTCGTAATTTGCGAAGCCTACTCAAAATTTGTAGTTTGCGAATTGGAATTATAGAGGTCCATTGCGTATTATCAATACAGATGGCGACTGGGGGTCGATTTCGCAAGTTATACATTTTCGTTCCCATTTGTTTCAGCCCACTGGAAGTCATTCAAACAATTTTCAGAATCTGCAGTAGTGTTCAGAAGTTTTGAATGTATGGATATAAAACTTTTAAAGTATTTTCGATTTACATTTTGTAGGATGTCTTCCCTGATAAAGCAACTGGGAGGAAGATTCTGTCCTTATTCATAAGATGTCCAAGTACCGCTTGTGACTGGACTGGAGAACTGAGAGAGAAAAAGGTGAAGGATAATAGAGAGACACTACATATAATGAACTGTAAATCTATATCAATTCTTTTGATTTTATATCTGTAATGTCATAAATCATCTTACAGTTTATAAGAGTTGGTTATTTTAATGGTCCTCATCGTCTGCTCTAGTTGTATTTGGAATTAAAATTTAAATGCTACCATACATTTATTTGCCAAAGTGTTAAAGGGACATAGTCAGCTATAGGACCGCGCTGACCTGGAAACTACTTAAGCCAGTTTGAAAACCGTTTACCTCAACCCAAAATCAAATCTACACGTCGGATACATCTAGAAATCCGCTTCAATCCTGCCTAGTGTTTCATTCGATCCTCGATCTTTTACTGAAAACCTCTTTTTGAGCAAACTGTTACTCATCCTATTACATTATTTTATCATATTTGGTTAAAAACAGTATTCAAAGGAACATGAACAGAAGAGGTGAGAAACGCGAATACGCGGGGCGGGAGAAATCGCTTTCGTTTACCAAAAGTAACAAAAGAAATGAATTAGTAACTTTGGCGAGCAAGTAATCGTCATTTATTTTTTGGAAAATCGATGGAAAAGGCTACATATATTTGGAAAATCAAGCGTTCTCGACCCTGAACCTTCGACAATGACCTAGGGCCAATGGCCTAGGGTCTATCACGATTTCGGCTTGTAACTAGTTCATATCTACAAGGTTTGTTTAGAGTATTCCGGATACGCTTCTCACTTTCTGAGTTTCACCCGCGTCTTGTGGCGTGCACAACTAAGAAATGGTATCTAAAGCGCATGCGCATCATCTGACTGTGTCCCTTTCAGTATAAATGAACTAAATCAAGTAAAAAAAAAAACAACTCAGAATAGTACAATACAATACATCATCGGTAGCTTGACAACTGACATTTGAAATGTAAAAAAACGTAGTATTTGACTGCTATCAATCATGATTAGTTGCCCCGCCAGTATAATACTGTTGGCTCTGGTTGAGTTCGTTACACCGTAAGACAACGGATTGCGATCGATTGTTGACAGAGCTGAATTTATCCTCCCCTCAGGATCACCTTGTTCACTGTGAAAGTAAACTTGTGGAATGTCCAAATGGTTGTGGATCATGTGTCGTTCGCAAACAGGTATGTAACATGTTTAATTTGACATACAACTTTTATGTACATCAAAATTGTGCCCCTGTATTTCGTAAACTGTTTATTTGACACGTCTTTAGATCGAATCTCACATTGACAATGAGTGTCCGTTAACAGCCATCTCCTGTCCTTATGCGTCGATGGGCTGTACCAAAAAGGTAAGAGTAATCTGCGCTATAATATGGGTACAACTGTGAAATCAAGGTGTGGAATCAATGACATACGCTTATATACACCGTAACATGTTTAATTTGACATACAACTATCTGGCCCTGTTACAACAGCGACTATACCGTACATAAGAGGCACCTCTGAAACTATTGCACGTATATTACAACCTTACAATATACGTGTTGCACACAAACCGATAAGCACTTTACGGCGACTGCTTACTAATGTCAAGGACAAAAGCAAACCGGAGGACAGACAGGGAGAAGTATACAAGATCAAATGCTGCGACTGCCAGGCTTCTTACATTGGTGAAACCGGCAGAAACCTAAGCACGCGACTGACAAACACAAACAAGCGACGAGGAATGGTGACGTCAACAATCACATTGCTGAGCACCATTTAAAGACGAAACATCAAATTGACTGGGACTGTGCGACATGTATAACGTATTCTACAGACTACAGTGGAACCCGGTTAATACGGACACCAAGGGGACATGCCATAGTGTCCATATTATCCGGGTGTCCGTATTAAGCGGGCTCTCAGAGAAAACGTCAGGAACACATGTTTTATCTATATGAAGACCAAAGCAGACAGTTTTACGAGAAAACTTTGTTTAATTTCTTAACTGTAACAGTAACAAGTTCATCCTAAAGAAACCTCACGATCATTTATCATAGTCTCAGAGTAAAATCTTTTAAGTATTGTAGTATCGTTATTGAAAAAGTCTGTGACTTTACTTTAAGAGCAATGACTGCAACAAAAAGCCAAGGAAGTGAAACGTGTGTAACAGGAGGCAGAAAACTTTATCAAAAGACTAAACGTAGTACAAGAGTCAAACACTGGAGGAAAGACAGACTGTTCAAAATCAAATATGCCACGCTACTTTGTTACTGTTTTTTTAAAGTACTGTACTAAAATTTTATTCACCCGTAAAAATCTGTCATTATTTGAACAGGGTACAATGTCTATAATTATCACATAATTGTGACAATGAAAATAGACAGTGTGCAGATAACCAGTGTCCGTAAAGCGGGGTTGACAATATATGAGAGTTTGTGACTCGGGACCCAGAAAAGTGTCCGTTGTCCGTATTGACCGGTGTCCGTATAAAGCGGGTGTCCGTATTAAGCGGGTATCCGTAGAGCGGGGTTCCACTGTACTATCAACGTCTTACTTTAGAAAGTTGGTTTACTAACTTAGAGCAAACACCACTGAATCGTAGCCAACAGTTACCAGCGCCGTACAAACGACGTATTGACGAGATCAAGCAAAACTAACTACGAGCGAACGACTGGATAACTGACAATTTGACTAACAATAGACGACTGTTTAACTGTGACAATAGACGGATCGAAACGCACCAGTTACTGATTACGAGTCTTCATAGCCAATAACATCACGGCTTAACTGACAGACGACCACAAACATCGCGACGTAATTAACCAATGAGATCAATAACCAGAGTATAATACCATAAACTGACGTGATACAACTCACTTTGACTCCGAAGATGACTACCGAACAGGTTGTCGAAACGTCAGCCACTGTCAACAACAACAATCCTATTCAGTACTACCTTCACCCGGACGATCAAACTCAACCTACTTTTGAAATGACTCCTGGGTTCAAACCTTTCACAGTTTTACATATACACTGTGTAGTAAATAATTTTTCTGCACACATTATTTATTCTTGGGGGGGGGGGGGGGGACCCCCTGAGTGATCTCTATATTAAAACCAGCATGCAGGAGTGATGTGTTATGAGAGGCCACAAAAGCAGTGTAAAGCTACATGAAGGGGTACTTTCGGTTCAATGTGCAAAGAGTCAACTTCTTTAGAGTGGTTAGCTCAGTTACTTGTGTACCAACCTTTGAGGAGGCTGGATCAACACTCAGGGACTTAAAGTAGCGTGCAACTACTTCCTAAAATTTATCGATGCGCAGGTTTTTTTTTCGTTTTGCGTTTTGGAGATTAAATCAGGCAAGCAGTTATATGAATAGTCTACATTTGTTCATTTAAAAGAAAATTTCTTTAATAACAAGACATTTTATTTCTAGCACGGTTTATTGTTTCCGGTATTGTTTTGAACATTATATAGACGTTTGATTTAAAAATATTTATACTGACATTTTTAAGTCACTATACGGACTTAACAGAGTCAGTAATTACTTTTATTCTCCAATGTCAATCATCAGATTCAGAGAAAAGAAATTGAAGCTCATCTTCAGTCCACAACGAGTCTCCATCTGGCTTTTACCTGTTCAACATTTAAAGAAACAACTGAGAAGCTTGACGCACTTCAGAAGCAAGTGGAAGAATTGAAAACGTCTAATTATTCCCTGAACGCAAAGATTGAAGCCCAAAAGCAAGAAATCACAACTCTCAGTGAAAAGGTGGATACTCAGAAGAGAGAGTGGACAGCTGCCAATTCTTCCCTGGATTCGAAATTAGATGCACAAAAAAGAGAACTTTCATCTTCTCTTAATTCAGTGGTTGTAACTCATAGGAGAGAATGGGCAGCTGCCATATCAGAGCTGGATTCAAAGGTGGATTTTCAGGCCAAAGAGATAAGAAGATTGACCAATGAGACATCTCCATTTGTGTGGAAGATAACTGGTTTTAACGAAGTCTTACAGTTAGCGCGGGAGGGAATCGTACCGAGGATATATAATGAATTCTACACAGAAAAAAGGGGCTACAAGCTATCTCTTCGCCTATATCCAGATGGCGACCAAACGCAAAGGAACAGGTATGTGTCGGTTTTTGTTGGTATCATGAAAGGCCAGTACGATCCCATTCTTCCTTGGCCCTTTCGACAGCAAGTTACATTTACGGTGATCGACCAACAATATGACCTGTCAAAGAGGAGAAACGAGGTGGGGATCTTGAACACCGAGAACACGCCCTGGCGCTTCTCTGGCCGACCTACTAGTGAAGAAAATCCCGATCTTGACGGAATTGACAGATTGATATCTCACAAGGTTTTATTTACCAGGCGGTACCTCGAAAACGACACCTTGGTTCTGAAGGTCGATGTGGGTCCTCATGACTCACAGAGTGATAACTCGTATTCCGATTACGACGATTGGTATTGAACGTATAAACTGTTACGAACAATTTTACACTTGGTAGGACCATGCTGAGGTCAGTACTATGCGCACACATGCATTGATATCTTACCAATCTTCTTTACATTCTGCGCTGTGTTAAACACGAGACACTATTTCTTCGGGTTTAAGCTGGCCCTTTTGAATCGGATTCATTTTCTGACAGCTACAATTGGTAGTCTTAGAGCAAACGCCCTGGCGTTTTTCTGGCCGACGTATTAGTGAAGAAGATCCCGAACTCATGGGAGTTCCCAGATTGATATTTCACAAGGTCTTATTCACAAGGCGATACGTTGAATGCGACACCTTGTTTCTCAGGATTGAAGTTGGTCCTCATGACTCACAGAGCCTTCTCTCAGATTTCGATTCCAACTATTGGTATTGAGTGTACTTGGAAGGACCGTTTCGAGATACCGCGCCCGATCGTATATTAATATCTCACAAAGTTTTTTGACTGACTTTCTCTGTATTGGATATGCGACACTGTTTTGTCGGGTTTAAGTTGGTCCTCATGACTCGGATTCAGATTCTGAATATTGTCACCTAAGGCATCACTTGCTTTAAACAATTTTACATTTGGAAGGACCATGCCGAGTTACTGCGGCCACTCGCGTATTGAAATCTCACAAAGTGTTTTTAAACATTCTTCGCTATTTTGAAGTGAGACACTGTTTCTTCGGTTGAAGTTGGTTCTCATGACTTGGATTCAGATTTTTTGACTAGTGGTACTGAATGTGTTGCATGCTTCGAACTATCTTACATTTGGAAGGACCATGCCGAGGAACTGCGCCCACTCGTGTATTGATCTCTCACAGAGTTTGTTAACATTCGGCACTTTGTTGAACATATGACACTGTTTTTGTCGGGTTTAAGTTGGTCCTCTTGACTTGTGTTCAGATTCTGAGCGCCGTCATTGGTACTGAAGGTTTCAGAGCGGAACCCTTTATTACGACCACTGTTGGGCCAAGAAAATTAGTTTTTTAATGCGGTAGTGTTACATCATGATTCTACGTTTTTCTAAGCTCTTCAATGGCAAGTACATGCATTTGATGTTGACTGTCAAATATAACTTCAACACGTAATTACACACTTTTAACTTCTCATAATGCGTTTAACTGGTAGTGTTAATGAGGAAAAGATATAACGAAAACGACGGGGGACCTAGAAAGGTACTTTCACCTCATCGTAGGAACTATGAAGTAAGACGGCGACGGCAACGAGAACGTCAAAAAGCTTTACTGAGGAATGTGTCAGCACTATAATTCATATGTTTCTTTGTTCTTAGCCTGTGAACAGTTTCATTGTTATTCGAGCTTATGATTGGGTTGAGTTTTAAAAGAAAAGAAATTTTTTGTTTATTTAATTAACCAGGAGTGTCTTTTGTTGTGAAATGTTCAGAAGATACAAGAACCACCTTAAGGTGTTTCGATACAGTTTTTCAGAGGCCATACCGATATTTTTCGATCGCCTCAAAAGTGGCTTTTTCCTTGTCAGATCGCTATAAAATTATCACCAGTGATTGGCTATTGATTGAAATTTGTGAAAATGTAGTTTTAAGTAAAATCGATATTACTATGACAACAATAAACAAAAAACTTTGAAATTGTTAAAAGCCGAATTGTTGTCCTCTAATCCACGACATTACATTACATTACATACATACATATATATGGTTTATTGGAGTAATGTGAATAAAAAGAGGACGCACGCGTACCTAACTAATTCAAAATGACTGTCGTTTGTTGGCGACCGAGGCTAACCAGTTTATACCCCTTTTGAATTGACTGAACGAGGTAATTCTTTCATTTTTACAGTAATTATAACTAGCTAGACAAGATCTTGAAACCGCTATAAAAGAAACTTCGCTTGCAGTATCATTACATGGTTTTGGAAGAAAGCTTGAAATCAGTTTTGCAACTTCAGTGTGGCAGGGTATAAAACGATTCTGCAAGTACGAAGGGGCAGGCCCATTGAGGGGCTTGAACATTAACAACATTAATATAGCTAATTATATAGCTTTTAGTTAATCCGATATTCTCAGCAAAGCTATTATCCTTTAATTTTTACGAACTGTCCAATTAAGGATTAACTTGGATAGTTTCAGATACGGCTTTCCTTTACAAATAGGCAAACTGTCCAATTTAAGAAAAATAGGACAGCTGGTCTGAGCTAATCAAATGCCAGAAACTACAATAGGCAATGCAAACTAGCCAATCAGCACAAAGTCCCTCTGACAACGCACCAAAAAAAAAAAGGTTTCGTTGGCTGACGGCGGTTCGTCGGCGAACACTCTTGGTCTTCTTGTTGCTGTGAATGTCGTTTTGTTCTGCTGCTGGTTTGTTTGGCTTCTTGTCTGGGCCATTTAAAGGGAAAATGTACGACCAAACTGCTGAAAGTTTGTATTGGAAACAATCAACGCATAGATTCTTGAAAATATACAAGCACTGAAGCCTTGGACAAGAATAAGAAAACACTGATAATTGTGTTAAGATGTTGGCATTGCAAAAACAAACGGAAAAAGTCTGCGGAAATGGTTTGAGGTAATGAATGAAATGCTTATTTTCAATAGTTTTTGTATTTAAATGAAATATTTGCGTTGTTGCTTTGTCTTCTTTGTACTCGAAATTGCCGTTTTCACCTTTAGCACTGTATCATTCAGATCATTGAACGAGAGACTGCCCCGGTAATCGCTTCATGATCTTCAACAAACCGCTCCAACTAGGGTCCTTTCCTAGCGACTGGAAACTGGCCAATGTCGCACCTGTCCAGAGGGTGCAAAAGATCACGTGGAAAATTACCGTCCCACCTCTTTATTGCCAATAGTTTCCAAAGTCTTGGAGCGTTGTGTGTTGAATGGCATCAAGGTCCATCTGTATCAATTAATTTCACCTCTCCAAAGTGGCTTTTGCACTGGAAGATCGTGCGTCAACAACCTCCTTGAGGCTTTTGAATACGTTGGCTCACCTTTAGACAACAGCAGTAAGGTTGATACCATCTACCTCGATATGTCGAAGGCCTTCGACAAAGTCAACTACGGACGCCTCGTCCACAAGCTAAACCTAGTCGGCTTTGGTGGCAAGCTGCTCAATTGATTCCAGATTCCCTGCCCAACGGGTCGCCGCCAACGCGTCACGACACTCGGCGCCACTTCGAAGGAGCTTCCTGTTACTTCTGGAGTTCCTCAGGGTTCTATACCTGGACTGGCCCTCTCACAACTATAAGTTAATGACCTTCCCGATGTTGTTTCTAGCAGTCGAGTGTTAATGTTTGCCGATGACACAAAAATATTCAGAGAGATTAGGATCTTAGGCGATGCCTCTTCCATCCAGAAAGACCGTGGAAGGCTTGAAACTTGGTCCCAAACATCTGGTCTCGCCTTAAACGAAGCAAAGTGCAAGGCTCAGCGCGTAACAAAAAAAAAACCAAAGTCTACAATGTCCACCTACAAACTTAATAACTCCCTGCTCGGAACGTGCACCGCAGGAAAAGATCTGTGTGTATGGATTATTAATGGTCTGACATGGAACAAGCAAGTATACGAACAATCTGTGCGTGCCAACAAACTACTTGGTTACATCAAGAGAAACACGAGGTTCATCCTTGGCACCGCAGTAAGACGAACGCTGTTCTTAGGCTTAGTACGACCTCATTTGGGATACGCCACTCAAATCTGGGCACCGCAGTCCATCGAACTCACTGCTAAACTTGAGCGCATTCAAAGAGGCGCAAGTAGGTTTATTTTAAGCCTACCTTATTCTTCAACTACAAGCTACAAACTTTAAGTCTTTTACCTATTTGCTATTGGACCTTATCTTCTTTTTCAAAATGACACATGGTTTGGTCAACGTAAACACCTCTGTCCTACCTTCATGATGTTCGCAAGTCCAGAAGGACTATAGATCCACTATTACCAATATTAATAAATACATACCTAACAAACGCAAGACCACTACTTACCAGAAATCTTTTCTCGCTAGAGCATGTAGAATTTGGAACTGTCTCGCTGACGAACTCGATTTTCGTTTAGTGTCCTTGACTTCATTTAAATCGGTTTTGTTTTATCATTACGAGGCCTCGTTAGCCACTTGTTTTGACCGCGCTGAACTGCGTACGTTTAAGACTGTTTAAAGTGTAATAGTGTCGTCGATCTTGAAAGTGGATCGTCATCTCCGTCATGGAATAGCTTTCTGTGCCACTCTTCGTGAATAACTGTTAATACCAAGCCTGGAGTATTTTTCATGTCGACGATCTGGTAAGCAAGGGACATTCTCTGAATTTTCTTTCAAGAGGGAAAGTATCGTGTGTTTATAGTAGAGTAAAACGGCGACTTTATTTTAAAATCAAACTTTGATATGAGGTTGAGCTTCATGGTCCTTTCTATTTGGCAGCCATTGCACGTAACCCAGTCTACGTTGTCTACGTCACGAAGAAGGTTTTGATCGTGTAGCCCGCTTTTGCGAAAAGAGCATAACAATGTTCTGTGGATTCCCTTTGTTTGATTTGTGAAACAAAAGGTGGTCGCACTTGCTTGTTAGAATTTTTCATTTGTGTTAAACAAAGAAATAACAGAATTCAGTGAGTAAATGTTGCAGCCTTACGCGTTTGTTGCAAATGAAAGACCTCGAATAAACCTGACATCTGTGTTCATGCCGACAGGCTTTTGAGTTCTAAAATATTTCATTCCACGGGAAAATTTGGAACTCTTCGCCGATTATTTTAGTTAACGAAAGGATCAACAAAAAGCTTGAAAGGGTCACGATTCAAATGTTTCTGGCAATGTTTTTACTGTTTTTAGCAACGAGTACATCGTTGATTTGCATAATCGGTACCGAACGCACTCTGGCTTTCATCGACAGGCAAGGATCATTTATCAAAAATGTTCAGAAATAAAGAAAATAAGAAAGAAGGCGAAAACGGTCATAGTTCTATCGCGGTGATTCTTTGTATGCATTAAAATGGTGTGCTTTGGCAACAAATTAGGCCTCGGTGACGTGGTTCACGGCCGAAGAATGAAAGACTTTTTGATTTGATCACTGCAACCACCCCGCGCGGCCCCATTATGACAATGCTCTGCGCGACGAATTAGTCGTACACCTTTAGACATGGCGGAAATAAGTGTTTCAATTGCAGAAGCACCGAAAAAACACACCGACTTGCCTTGTGGTTATGACGAAGTATTTGTTTCTCTTGTTGACGACGATTTGCAATGTTCCATTTGCCAATCGACTTTACGAGATCCGGTTCTCACTAGATGTGGTCATAGATTTTGCAAAGGTTGCTTAGGGCGGTACATCTCAAGGTTTGTATTTTCATCTGAATATGAAAGAATTACGCTAAATAGGTATTTTGAGAAGTTTTTTTAAAAAATAAGTCGGTTATGTACAAGTAATGGAAAAGACTGAAATCGAGAAATTTTGTAAGATGATCTCTTTTATGTTCGTCATTATCCTCGATCATTGAGCGTAGTCTAGGGAAATTACATGCCGGCGTTTCACAGACATAGTTCATAAATTAATAATGGAGACAGCTTGGGTTTTGGAGAGACACACTTGTCAAGTCTGACCTTTTTCACAAACCTGATTTAGCTATGAACATAGAGCTTTTCATTGAACTACGGAAGTTGACCCCAGGCTCGAAATAGTTGATGGAAGCAAGGGGCTCGTTTTTGACTCGGCCGAACTAAGGCGATTACTTTTCTCGACACAAGGGCTTTTCACTAGTCGGTAAGTCACTGACTCTGTGGCACATTTTAAGGTCGCGAGAGCCACGTTGGGCTCATTGTTATAGATTTAATCAGGGGAACCCAAAGATTGTTCTCTGTAAAATATCCGTTCGGTATTTTGTAAAGTTTAAATTTTCGCATCACCGCTCCTCAGGTTAAGCTTTTTTTCGTAAACAAAGGAAACCTAAAAATTTTGCATTCGAAAATGCGATGGAGAGAGGAATTTTCACTTTCGGAAAACGTTAAATAGCACCAGTAAAATGTTCGGGGAAAATGGTACTGAAACCAGGCTTGTAATTCGAAAAGACTCAAAATTGAAGTTGCCCCAGGATGACCGAAAAGATACAAATTTTATAGCGCCGCTTAGAATTCATTTCTAAATATCTGAAAGTACTCTAGAAAGCTTAAAAAGTGTTTTCAATACATTTAGGAGGAAACAGTCGTTGGGTGCCCCTGATTTATTTAAAGCGTATGCACGAAGTACAACGACTGATATCGATCGACGGGTTTCACGAGATATTCATAGCTGGATAAAAGGTGAGCACTTAATTTAAAGTGTTCACATGCACGTGTGGCACGCAGACTGCGAACAGAATGTTTATCCAAAAGTAACAAACGGGCTCTGAATGGTAGTTAACCTTGTTTCAGTAATATTTTAAATCAATAAAAATAAGGAACTCTTTAGAAATTTCAACCACATTTCAGACATTTTAAACTGAATCTCTTTTGCACTATATTTTTGCCTCAAAAATCCTTGAAAACATTGCAGCTTAAAAACAAAGGTAAAGCTTGGAATGTTATTAACCATTGTTACCATGATTACATATCTTGCTTAGAACTCGTGCTTTAGTGAGGACACCTTCGGGACTCTCAAATTTGACTTTTCCCACAATTTTGTTTTCAAGACTTCAGCTCAGATACAAAACTTCACGAGCTGGCACTGCAGGGTGGTAAACTTGGTAAACTTTAGTTTGTCATGTATATAGCTTTCGAAAACAGCCGTAACTCTCCTCGTTCCTCGCCGATGCGGACGTTTCGCGAGGAGGAACGTCTGCGACTCAGTGACAGAAATTCCATCACTGATGACGTAAATCAATGTTTACACGGTAGTAATGGGGTTCCAAATGCAAATCTGTTTAATTCTACGGTTATTTTAGTTGATTTTGGTAAAGTGGTGTGTTCTTCTGCGAATGAGCTCCGGCAAAATTTAAATGCTTATTCTAGGGAAGAATATATTCTACAAATATTGACTGTTTTATTAAAGATTCATGGTGTTTACATTGACCTCTGTAGCCTTTTGTATTTTGTCTGTCATTCGTAACCAATAGCTTAAGCAATTTAACTACTCCGTCGTGCAATCAGCGCTTATGACCGGATTACGGACAGATTTTACGTCATCAGTATGGAATTTCTGTCGCTGAGTCGCAGACGCTCCTTCTTGCGAAATGTCACCAACGGCGAGGCAACCTCGTCCCCAGGGTCTTCTCGTTTTCCAATATGGCGGCGGCAGGGACAGAGCTGAACAAGGTCTGCGCATGTGCCGAGACGGGAGAGGTCTGGAATCTAACCTAGTGTCGTTTTCAAAGGGATTTTCACAACGTTCACACATTTTGGCGATTATTAAGGTGGATTCTGAATATTCAAGGCTCCCATTTAAACTAAAGGTAGATTATTTCATACTTTATTTAATTCTCGTTTCTACCTTTGTAATTTTTCTTCTACTTTCTTCTATGAACAAAAGAAGACGCAGGAAAGAAGCGTCCCCGCTATAAATAGTATCGTTTGCAAAAGGATTTTCAAAACATCCTCACATTTTGGCGATTATTAAGGTGGTTTCCGAATATTCAAGGTTCCCATTTAAACTAAAGGTAGATTATTTCATACTTTACTGAATTATCGTTTCCACCTTCGTAATTTTTTCCCTTTTGAACAAAAGAAGATGCACGGACGAAGCCGAAAACAGTTCTTTCATTCGAATGTGTACATTTTCAAGCGTAAACACATGAAAGTACAGATTATCAATATGTTATCAGTTCTAAGAAATCGTCCGGACATCATATCAGTGTCAGCATTAAAGGTAAATTTTATTTATCTTTGTTTTTCCTTGAATGATCGTCCTTTAGTTATTTCTCTTGTTATATCTCGCTTGGTTTCACTATAAGAACTGTAAGAACACAAAACAATCACTGAGGTTTCGAATTCAATCAAGTTCTTTCTTCCAAACTTGTTTCCCTTTATGACTCATTCTTGGCTCAGCTCAAAAGAGCTATTATAAATTTTTGTATATGACAACAGGCAAAATTAATGTTGAAAAGAGTAAATGGGCAAGTAATACAGTCGATGCTTGCTGGTAAAAGTATCAATGACTTGAAGTTCTCTAAAAAGCTTCATTCCAGGGAGAAGCACAATCTGACTCTTTACAAACTTTCATTTATTTTTCTCTTCGAAGTCTAGATCTTCATTCCTTGATTCTTCTGCTTCATTCAAACCTGTCATGAAAGGAAAACCTATAGTTAATATGAAAACTCACATAGAGCTGAGCCAACTTGTGATTGTTTCCCAAAAGTTCAACAGCTTTGAACTTTAAAGGTTTATTCACTAATAAGCTTAAAGGTACAAATTAAATTTTAAACAAACTTTACCGAATAAATACTGATTCTACAGCTCGACCAGCGCCTCTAAGCCGGCTAGAGGTACGTAAAAGCTTCTTTGATCGCACTAAGATTTGTAACTAAGTTTATGACTTTCATGACTTCTTGTGTCTGATGGTATCATCGCGCTCAAAGCCGGCTTTCTTGCCACCAAGTCAAAAGAAACGGTCAACAACTGTTATCGCTCGGCCTACATTACAAATATTTGCTCCTCCTTAACCAGAATAAAGTAATGTTTAAGTAAATCGTTTACGTACCATCGAAGAAAAGTCGCCCAAACTCCAGCACATTGCTCTTTTTTAATTTCTCAGTCATCTTTCTGCAAACTTACTGACGATCTGCATCAAAACAATGAAAAACCTTCGCCGGGACGGTCAAAAACATTTTCCTTGATCCCTGGATTACATAACATTTCATTCCATGAGTTGCATTTCTAACGTATTCGTAGAATTTCTCCTTTGTTGGCATTCACAAATATGAGTTTAGATGGTCGAAGATAAAATGGTCCCAGATGCTAGAATTTCACTTTGCGCGAGTGCTTCGCGCACGGGCTAGACTAGTAAACAAGTGATGTCACGGACATGCGTAGTACGTTATTCAGCCCTGTCGGCGGCAGGAGAGAAGACCCTGGCACACACCAGAAATCACGTGACCGATTTGTCCACGGAGAGTGAAAAATTTATTCAAAATGGCAGCCAAGACAAAGGGTGAGAGGACCTGGGTACAAGATCAGAACAAACAAAATGGCGGCAAAGGTGAACTCAATGTGCTTAAAGAAAGAAGACTGATCACTGATCCAGATCCCTATCATCCCAATAGTGTATACCAAGTTACATTTATGTCAGTACTTGTCAATGACATTTGTGATCTCTTTGAACGTTCTCAACTGAAAGGTGGCGTTCCACTGGGATTATCCGGATCAGGATCAGTGATCCAAGATCACTCGGATTATAGCAAACAAGGTTGATTTACCATCTACCATGATCCGAGTGATCTTGGATCACTGATCCAGATCCCTATCATCCCAATGGATCGCACCCGTAGTTCAACTAACCAGTCAATCCGACTCAACAGAAAAGTTCAAAGATATACACTATACACGTAGTCGACTGTCTGCGCTGGTAAACACTGTAAGAACTAACACCGATGATCTTGTGATCTCGACATAACATAATTTTGATAGAACCGACACAACCCTCTAAAAATTCTTCTCTCTCTACGAGAAGAAAAATCACATTTGACCAAATTAGTACAATACAATCTAATAGTACTATTTTTAATGTCAAGTGGATTAACTCTTTTCCTGACACCTATAGATTTTGCTGCAGTTTATGCATCGTGTAGGTTTTACAGCTGATATTGAAGCCCATAACAAATCGCAAATTACTGTTGATAAAAATGATTAAAGCTATATTTTATGGCTCAGATTCAGTGAAAGGAAGTAGAAGGTCACCTTCAGACCACAACGACTCTTCACCTCGTGTTAACGCTTAAGAATTTAAAAGAAGCAACAGAAAAACTCGAATTTTTTTCAGAAGCAGGTACAAGAACTGAGAGCTGTCAAATGTACTCGTAGTAGCAAAGTGGATGAACAAAGCAAGACAACTGCGAGATTGAATGAAGAATGCTCGTCCTTCGTATGGAGGGTGACTGGATTTGGGAGATCTCGAGACAAGCAAAGAATAAATGCAATAAAATCTTTTATATGAAAGCTCTGGTGATTTGCTACTCTTAAAAGATGGCCATGCTTCAGAGCTATAGGTCTGGAGTACCTTTACGATGATTTTCGATCTGTAAGCTTATCCATTTCTGGTGCCAGATTCAATGTTTTATTTATGTAGAGTATAAAGTAATTTGAATAGCTTCAATGTAAACAACATCTTTAGTTGTACATGCAATATGTATAGGTAATCATAACATTTTGACTCCTATTTAAAGTAAATAAAACGTAAGTAATTGCTATCGAATGACAAAAATAATGAAATAAATTATATTTATATTATGCGAGAGAAATACATTTTAGGAGGCACCGACACTGTGTTTAGAATCGATAAATTATTTTGTCATGAATATTATTATAAAAGTGATTATTAATATCATTTGAAACTAGAAGCAGATATATTAAAAATAGATGTTTATGACACCAACTTCTTGCCGTTTTTCCTCATTCCTCGACCTCCGACTTCCTCAGATCAAATAATAATGATAGGATAATGGTTATTATTATATGGCTGAGTCTGTTTTCGCCATGCGATTTGTCAGTTTGCTGTCCGTAACTTGGTATACGGACCAAAATGTTTAAAGAAAATGCTCATTTCGGAGCTCTGAATCTCTTTACCTCGGAAAAAAGGTTTGCTGCAGTTTATGTATCGTATAGGTTTTACAGCTGATATTGAAGCCCATAAAAAATCGCATATTACCGTTGATAAAAATGATTAAATCTATATTTTAGGGCTCATAATCAGTGAAAGGAAGTAGAAGAAATCTATAGGTGTCAGGAAAAGAGTTAATCCACTTGACATTAAAAATAGTGCTGTTAGATTGTATTGTACTAATTTGGACAATTTTGATATTTCTTCTCGTAGAGAGAGAAGAATTTTTAGAGGGTTGTGTCAGTTCTATCAAAATTATGTTATGTCGAGATCACAAGATCATCGGTGTTAGTTCTTACAGTGTTTACCAGCGCAGACAGTCGACTACGTGTATAGTGTATATCTTTGAACTTTTTTGTTGTGTCGGATTGACTGGTTAGTTGAACTACGGGTGCGATCCATTGGGATGATAGGGATCTGGATCAGTGATCCAAGATCACTCGGATCATGGTAGATGGTAAATCAACCTTGTTTGCTATAATCCGAGCGATCTTGGATCACTGATCCTGATCCGGATAATCCCAGTGGAACGCCACCTTTCAGTTGAGAACGTTCAAAGAGATCACAAATGTCATTGACAAGTACTGACATAAATGTAACTTGGTATACACTATCGTTTAACATCGCCTCGACTCTCCCTTGTTCTCAAAACCGTTTGACGCCGTTTGAATAGTTCACTTAATACTTTTAGAACAAAGATATCACCATTTTGATGGCAGCCATTTTGTCTGGTTTTGGAATGTTTTAAACACCTTCGATCACATTTGCCGTTACAATCGAACATTCTCCAACGAATAATCATTTTCAGTAAACGTTTTTTGGAAAAAAAGGCTAACGTCCTGTTAAGTCGACACATTCACGGTTCGTACAGTTTTTCTGCCGTAAAATTCAAGTACTTTTCAACGACTTTCAAGTTCCACATTTTTAAATTTCAAGGACCTTATTATTTATTACTATTAACACAGGTGCCAAATAAAGAATAAAAATATTCTGATAATAATGGGCCTTTTTCCTTAATGAAAACCATTTTTTTTAAAATGAAAATTCGTTTGTGAGTGCTTATCAAAGATCTGCCTCCCGTAATGAACAAGACAATAATGACCGTGCTTCTTATCAGATGTTCTTCGATTAAAATTCAATGACTTCCAAGGACCAAAATGAACGAAAGAGAATTTCAAGGACTTTCAAGGCCTTGAAAAAGGACTCTTAAAATTCAAGGCTTTCAAAGGTTTTCAAAACGCGTACGAACCCTTCACATTGCTCCGATCTTTTTGTTTCGTCCAAATTATGATGACAAAAACCATACCAAAATTTTTAAAGAAAATGCTCATTTCGGAGAATCTCTTTACCTCAGAAAAAAGGTTTAAATAAAGTTATAAGACGCCTGTCAACCTTGAAGACTTGGATGTTGACTTTGGCCTTCAACATTTTAAATTGTGTTTATTTGTGAACGAAGGCGATGAAGAAACTAACTCGTAATCTTATCGACGAGGATTCTAGTCAGTGTTTGAAAATCGACTGACAGAGATTCGAAATGTTTTGCCTAAGAGAAAATGAGCAATTCCTTCAACAAATATGGTAACAAACATACCTGCACCCGATCATCTTGACAAGCTTCTTTGCCATTTGCAGTGTTTTTACAAAGAACAACGAAAGAAAGATAGAAGCGAGTTCGAGCCAGACACAATAATGTCCAGTTTCCAAAAGACTCCAGCGTCACATTAACGAGTGAATACTTACAGTGCTCTTAGTTTCCACAGAATAAACTTTGAAATATGTATGTAAACCTTGAGGACTGGGATGTTGACTTTGCCTTTCTAAATTTTAACCTAGATTTGTTTTTAATGAGAACGAAGCTGTTGTAGAAACTGAATCGTAACCGTAGCGAGGAAGAGAATTCTTGCCAGTGTTTGAAAATTTAAACGCAGTTCACAACTGAAGACGAGAATGAACTGGCAGAAAGAGAGGTTTTCCCAAAAACAATTAACGAGCAAATCCTTCGACAATGACAACAAACTTACCTTGAAAAGCTTCTTTGCCTTTTGCCAAACGGAAGATAGATGGAAACGGCTTCTAGACAGACACAGTGTCCAGTTTCCAAAATACTCCAGCGTTACATTAAAGAGCTAAAACTTACAGTGCTCTTAGTTTTGACCGAATAAACTTTTTCAACATGGCAAATTTGTTTTTACTTTCTCGGAAAGCCTTTGTTATGTGCTATTGTTTTCGTGCGCCAATAAAAACTTTCTTTTTTGACGCCTGTCAAATGACTGTCAAATCGTGCGTCCTGCACTTGTTTCTGGTCCCCAAAACAGGAAGAAGCCTTATAATAAACATCTTATTAGCCTCGTTTTTTCCGTCCGTACTGTAAATTACGGATTCTCGTTTTTTTCGATCGATTTATGGCCCGCGCGCTTCGCGCTTAGGCCATAAATCGATGGAAAAAAACTCGGTCCGTAATTTACAGTACGGACCGAAAACTCGGCTAATAAGAGGTATAAGTAGTTGATATTTTATTTTATTTTTCCGTGATGCGTGATAGCTTAAAAGAAATCGGCGTGATGCGTGATACGTACCCCCCCCCATCCCCCTTGCTACCCTGGTTTAAGTAATCAAAAAAGCCAATTTAAGGTATTTAGGGGCGACTACAATATCACTTACCGAAAAAGAAAAAAATAGAGAAACCTTTATTATCATCAGGCGCAAAATGCATGCATGGAGTGAAGATGTCATAATCGACATAAAGTAGTCATACGAATTACAAATGCAAAATAATTTGGAGTGATCCACCAATGTTCTGAGATGGTACAAAATGCTATCTTTTTTCGCTTAAGTTTAAGGAGTTTAAAGAAATTCTTTAAACTTTTTGTCTAGGGTCACTTGCTATCGTGTATCCTTCGCGTTTTTGTGCCGATATCAGAGAGATTAAGGGTCACGTTTCGGCAAACGGCAAACTTCAGATTTGAGTTTAGAATTTCTCCGAATAGAAAATAAGCAGATAAAAAATGTGAAAGGAATCAGTGAAAGGAATGAAAATTCTGCATAGGATTTTTTTTTTTGAGTCTTTGATAACATTTCTTACACCCGTTTGCAAAATCCTATTTGTATCTTGTGACAAAAACATTGTCATATCTAGATATTTTTGGTGTAGGTGGGTTGATAAAGAAGATGCTAAAGCAAAACACCGTTGTTTGGGGAAATTCATACAAGTCAACATAGCAGTTTTGTTGATCTGTGAGCTGACAGACAAAATATTTTCCAAAGCCACTTCATCATAGAAAATTGGCTCGTAAATCTGGAGATTTTGACGCAGATGTCACTGCTACTACACCAGCGAAACAATTGTTAACAAATTTCGTCAAAGATTTGTTCACTCTCTAAGCGGCTCTTAGTATTAGCGAAGGCCCTGTGCGGCCAAACGTTTCCTGTTCTAGGCAGGAAATCTAAATACATACAGCAATCCCGATTCTCACACCCTCGATTTTTTAAACCTCCTGATAATTCAAACAACTTGCTTTTGTCAAGGAGGTTCGGAAAACCGCATTTTCATGATAAAAGGTAAAGGTCCTTACATGCATTTCCGTCAGTAACCTTTAGCTTAACAGCCATGATTTGATTAACAAACCTGAGGTCGACGGTTCGCTCAGTTTACCCCCGTTTCTCCATTAGTGCTCCGATTTACGGTATTTTAAGCTACTTTAAGCTACATGGAAAGGAAAAAGAAGTCGAAACAAGGGTTTGAGGTCACACTTGGGAATCGATCACACAGAAGGCCGCACACTAACCGACCGTGTTAATCCTTACTCCTGCAAGGACCAAAAAGGTTAAAATGTATCAGGAACTATAAGCAAACCTCTCAAGCATTTATTCGGCCATCGAGAAACGTAATAGGCGCGTCTCTACAACAATGAAAGGGACATGAAAACAAAAGAAGAAGAAAAAAAATTAGAGGGAACCTTTCATCACGCAAGTGGATAGACCTCTTTGACTTGTACATGTTAAAACGAGGAAAAATCAAGTCGTATACGCCACTTCCACATTTCCCATAGTGCACCTTATTTGCCCACTAAAATTTTGCATAAGCATTGTTTTCAATTTCTCTTGGGAGGGCTGTAATCTGACCCAATCAGAATCGGGGAAATATTTTGAATGAATAATAAGCAAGAATATCCTACAAGTTTTACCTCAGATAACAATAACTATTTCATATATTTCATATAGAGTTTATCTCATATTTTATCTGAGCGGCGCTCAATTAGGCGACCAGGGCGGGCTACGTTTTTCAGACCCATCTGTCTATCGCTCCATTGTCATTCTAACTTGAAGTCCGACAAGTGCAGTTCATTTTTTCTGATTTTTGTTTTTTCTTGTGCGTTTTGTTTGCCATCACCTTTACTGGTCCAGTTACCTTTTCTCCTCTGAAATAAATTGTTAATGATTTAATTTGTTATTTTTCTATTTAATGCGGCTTTGGGGACTCCCTCATAGCCATTAACTCAATGAGGTGTGTGACTGTTTGATTATTACCAGACCGGTAAACGAGCTCGATCAATGCAGTACTTGAATAAATAGCAGCGAGGTATATCTAAGTCGACAAGAAGGCATAAAAACATTAAAGTCTACTCAGCAGACTGGAAAGGGGTTCGCTGTAGGTTTCAAAACGTTCTTCTTGTATCTGTTAAGTTTTTCCGTCTTTTGCCCGCGCGGGACTGGTAGAAGAACTACGTCATTTATATGTCGTTGTAATATTATGGTCTGGGGCATGTGCTCGCTCGAAAATCTTGAGGTAAAGTTCTAGTCGAGTTCTGTTCGTTCACACGGCCTAAAGTCTTTTCACGTTTCCTTCGAGCCTTCAAATCCTGTAAGTATGTTGTCGCTAAGTATTTTCATCTTTCTTCCTTTTATTCACACTCGTTTTGTTTTTCGTAGTCTAACCAGATCCTTGTAACGAATCTTTGGTCCGAATCTCCTTGGAATAAATTCATATGAACATTTAAGTCTACATTTGCGTTAGAAGGATACGCTGGTTTCGCTGTGGATCGTCTTGGATTTTCGTCGATTGTGCCATGGATTTATCCGTTCTTTGATTGATTGGTGTTATCGATAATTTGTTTCTTCGCTTGTGGATCGATTGTAGAGTGAGATGGACTTACGTGGGTTGAAAACCAAAACTGTCGACGTCGATGGAGCCGTTCACGAGAGAATTCTTCGCTTGAAGCGTAGTAGGTCCGGTTCAAAGGCGGCCGTCACCAAAAGACAGCGCGAATTACTTGAGCTAATGAAGAGCTCTGACAATGTTGATCAGGTTAGAGCGAAGTTTCTTGATTTAGAAGTAGCTATGAGACATTTTAACGAAGCACATGATAAGTATCACGCTGAGTTGACTGATGAAAGTGCAATTCGGGACTCGATCGAGTATTTTGAATCAGTGAAACGTATGGGAACTGCGGTGTTTCAGTCATTTGATGTCTGGTTGCAATCTGCTCAGTTTAAGCTCCAAGAAGAATTAGATCTTGCCATCAGTCTTCATCCGGAAGACTCTATCAGTAATATTAGTTCTACGAAATCGAAGTCTGCTGCAAGTTCTAGGAGGCGCAAGTCTAAATCTAGCGCTAGTTCCAGTCTCTCACAGTCAAGCACCGCTTCAAGTGCAGGGTTGAGAGCCTCTGCTAAGAAAGCTGCCTTGTCAGTGGAAGTAGCTGCATTGAAGACACGGCAGGACATTCAGTTAGAAGAACTCTTGTTGAAGCAGAAGAAAGAGAATTTTGAGTTGGAAACTAAGTTAGCAAAGGCCGACGCTGAAGAAAGGGTGTACAGTTATTGTGAGGAGCGACGTCTGTCAACACTGTCAAGTCAGTTACCGACTTTACATGCAACCAAGAAAGAGAGCACCGTGGATATGCCTGAAGGCCAAGAAAGTCACACACTGACACTAGCAGGTCAATTTGCAACTTCCACTCCAGGTCAAGTCGAAGAGAAGGAAACTGTGGAAGCTCCAGTTCATCAGTTTCTGATCTGCAAGGACGTAATGTCGTTGAACTGTCAAATGTTTTCTCACGAGTCAAGCTTCCAGTCACCGTTGATGATATGCCGGTTCAAAGTGATGTGGAAAGGTGGTTCTACCTGAAAGATATCGACCTACCTTGCATTGATGCCGACATCGAATTGCTCATAGGTAATGATGTGCCCAAACTTCTTGAACCTCATGAAGTGCAGAGAAGTGAAGATGGTGGTCCTTATGCCGTGCGAACACTGCTAGGATGGACCATCAATGGCCCACTCGGTAGGGCAAGTAAGGCAGCCCGTACTTCAAACCGTATCCAGTCTCATGTTGTCTTGGACCAGCAGTTTGTACGTTTCTGTGAAATGGAATTTAATGATTCGCAGTTCAGCATTGAGAAAGGATTGTCTCAAGATGACAAGAGAGCCCTTGTCATAATGGAGGATTCTGCTGAGCTCCGCGGTGGTCATTACGAAGTTGCGCTTCCTTGGAAGGTCTTCCCTCCAGATCTGCCCAACAACAAGATCGTCGCTGAACATCGTCTTGGGTTGCTGAAGAAGAGGCTGCTGAAGGATCCCCAACTACACCGGAAGTATTCTTTATTTATGGATGACTTGTTTGACAAAGGACATGCACAGAAAGTTCCTGAAGGTCAGCGAGAGGATTCGCCCTCATGGTATCTACCTCATCACCCCGTCATTCACCCACAAAAGCCCGATAAGGTCCGGGTGGTCTTTGACTGTGCCGCAAAATTCCAGAATGTCTCGCTCAATCAACAGATTTTGCAAGGACCTGATTTAACCAACTCGCTCATTGGAGTCCTAACAAGATTTAGAGAACAGCCCATAGCCATCATGGCTGACATTGAGAAGATGTTTTATCAAGTGCGCGTACCAATAGAGGATAGCAGGTACCTCCGTTTCCTGTGGTGGCCGAGTGGTGAAATGGACAAAGAACCAGAAGAATTTCAAATGCTAGTTCACCTTTTCGGGGGAGTTTCATCTCCCAGTTGTGCGAATTATGCACTGCAGAAAACGGCTGAAGACAATGCGGAACATTTTGATAAAGACACCATTCAGACGGTGAGAAGAAATTTCTATGTTGATGACTGCTTGAAGTCTGTGGAAGATAACCAACAAGCAAGTCGACTGGTCGATCAGCTACGTCAGTTGCTAGCCAAAGGAGGTTTCCGCTTAACGAAATGGGTTTCAAATGCCTACGATGTCATCCAGTCAGTCCCAGTATCCGAGAGAGCCAGTTCCGTCAAGGAGCTCGATCTCGAGAACTTGCCTGTTGAGCGTGCCCTCGGCATTCTGTGGGATGTCCAGTCAGATACCTTCCGTTTTAAGATTGCAGTGAAGGACCGACCCCCAACGAGGAGGGGTATTCTTTCCGTCATAAGCTCAATTTATGACCCTCTAGGGTTTGTTGCACCATTAATTCTGCCTGCGAAAGCAATTCTGCGTGATCTGTGCCGGAAGGGATTGGATTGGGATGATAGAATTCCCCTTGAAGATTTAAAGCGTTGGCAAGATTGGTTGCAGGAACTTCCAAAACTCGAACAGTTCGCCGTTGAACGTTGTTTAAGGCCCAAGAACTTTGGGCGCATAGTGTCTAGCCAACTTCACAATTTCTCAGACGCATCAGGTGAAGGTTATGGTGCTGTTACTTATCTTCGAGTCGTCAATGAAGCTGGAAATGTCCATTGTGCCTTTTTGATGGGGAAGTCGAGACAAACACCCCAGAAGTCAGTTACTATTCCTCGTCTGGAGCTTTCAGCTGCTGTGGTTGCCACCAGGTTGAACAAGATGATGCAACATGAGTTGGCTGTAGCACTAGAAGAAGAGTTCTTTTGGACGGACAGCACGTGCGTGTTGAGCTATATTACGAACAAAGAGAAGAGATTTCAGACGTTCGTCGCGAACAGAATTACAACAATCCATGAAGGATCGCGACCAGATCAGTGGAACTATGTTGACACAGATTCCAACCCAGCTGACGATGCGTCCAGAGGGCTTTCAGCTGAAGACATCATCCACCAAAGCCGCTGGATTAATGGCCCTCCCTTTTTGTGGGAAGCAGAGGACCGCTGGCCTAAGCGACCTGAAATTTCTGTGGAAATAAAGGAAGATGATCCTGAGGTGAAACGGGAAAGGAAAACTTTCTCAATAGCGTCTACAGCTGAAGCTGACTTCTTAAACCGAGCAGTGCAGTCCTGTTCCTCGTGGTATAAGCTTAAGAAATTGATGGCATGGATCTTGCGTTACCGTTCTAATCTTCTGCGCGAGTGTCGCAGGCGGAAGGAAGGCACAGCTAAAGTACTCGTCTCCGAAATACCCAGTCCTATCAGTGTAGAAGAAATACACTCTGCTGAGATAGAAGTCTTGAAGTATGTACAAAGGCAATGCTTTAGAGAAGAGTTGGTGTGTCTGCAAGGTAAAGAATCAAAAGTTGAGCTCAAGAAATCAGTCCGAGCCAGAAGAACAGGTTCCGTCAAGAAATCAAGTTCAATCGCCAAGTTGGATCCTGAGCTGCGCGATGGCCTGCTGTGTGTGGGAGGAAGATTGAGGCATGCACCAATTGAACAGGAGCAAAGACACCCTGTAATACTGCCTAAGAAACATCATGTTGTAGATTTGATCGTCAGGCATTATCACTTGCTTTCTGGACATTCTGGTCAAGAATATGTGCTCTCTTTGATCAGAAAGAGTTACTGGATTATCAAAGGAAGAGTCGCGGTGAGAAGAGTTGTAAACCGTTGTTTTAGCTGTAGGCGAAGACAGGCTCCGTTTAAAACTCAGAAGATGGCCGATCTTCCTGCTGACAGAGTCACACCTAACAAACCCCCGTTCAGTTTTGTGGGCGTTGATTGTTTCGGTCCGTTTTGGGTCAAGAGGGCTAGAAGTCAAGTTAAGCGTTATGGAGTCTTGTACACGTGTTTGGCGACCAGAGCCATACACTTGGAAGTCGCCCAGAGTATGGACACTGATTCGTTCTTGAACTCCATGCGCCGCTTTATCGCAAGGCGAGGTGTTCCTGAAGTAATGAGGTCGGACAACGGTTCAGATTTTGTTGGCGGGTGCAAGGAACTCCGAGAAGCTATCTCTGGTTGGAACAAGAGTCAGATCCATGAGTTCCTCTTGCAAAGAAATGTCAAGTGGCTGTTTAACCCACCATCGGGGTCCCATTTCGGTGGCGTGTGGGAACGTTGTATTAGAACTGTCAGAAAGATTCTCGTTGCACTTATGAAGGAACAGCCGCTGGATGATGAAGGGTTGACTACCCTCATGTGTGAAGTGGAGTCAATTGTTAATGGGCGTCCCATAACGAAGTCATCTGATGACCCGTCAGATTCTGAAGCTCTCACGCCGAGTCATTTGCTGTTGCTACGGTCGGGCCCAAGACTTCCCCCAGGTGTGTTCAGGAAAGAGGATGGCCATTCCCGAAGAAGATGGCGCCAAGTTCAATATTTAGCCGACGTGTTTTGGCGGAGATGGATTAGAGAGTACTTGCCACAGTTGCAAGAGAGGCAGAAATGGACTTATCCGTCAAGGAACTTCGCCGTTGATGACATAGTACTTGTGGTCGACGATAGAGTACCGAGATCATCTTGGCCTCTTGGTCGAATTACCAGTGTGCGCAAGAACAGCACTGATGAACATGTGAGGAGTGTAACGGTGAAGACCAGAACCTCGCAATATGATCGCCCTGTCGATAAGATCGTTCTCCTGGAGTCAGTGGAGATGTCAGAGGGAATGAAGCAGTGCTGAACTGAACTATGATCCGAACTTTGTATATGTTTGGAGAACTGTTAGATTTAACGTTTTGTTTCGGTCAAGTTTCCTTTAAAATCCTTTGCTATTGCCTACGATTTTAGGGGCCGGAATGTAGGTTTCAAAACGTTCTTCTTGTATCTGTTAAGTTTTTCCGTCTTTTGCCCGCGCGGGACTGGTAGAAGAACTACGTCATTTATATGTCGTTGTAATATTATGGTCTGGGGCATGTGCTCGCTCGAAAATCTTGAGGTAAAGTTCTAGTCGAGTTCTGTTCGTTCACACGGCCTAAAGTCTTTTCACGTTTCCTTCGAGCCTTCAAATCCTGTAAGTATGTTGTCGCTAAGTATTTTCATCTTTCTTCCTTTTATTCACACTCGTTTTGTTTTTCGTAGTCTAACCAGATCCTTGTAACGAATCTTTGGTCCGAATCTCCTTGGAATAAATACATATGAACATTTAAGTCTACATTCGCCGCCCCTTTGGTTGAATATTTAGGAGCTTAAGTAGCGACGACGGCGACGTCAACGAGAACGGTAAAAAAGCGGTAGGTTTAAATTGACAAAACAACAGCTTAGCACGCGCATCACGTTTTTTTGTACATTTCTTTGCCGACACTTCACGAATACGACGTGAAAATGACTAATTTCACGTAATTTGGAGAATGTCGACACAACACAACAACTTTCTTTTCCTGAACTTCGATACAGTCTTTAAAATTCCAGTCCAGAAAAAGATGCCAAGATTTGACGAATTGAAGGAGATTACATGAGCGCGATAAAGTTTGATGCAGCGCGAGCGCCGACTTCACCGGCTTTTTTAGTGACGCTTTCGTAACCGTCGCTCCGTCGATCGCCTTTTGAAGAAAATAAAGGAGAAGTTTTTGTCTTCTGCCGTGCAAGGAACAATCATTTACACCGTTTCCTTTAGATTCGATTCAAATTTAGTCTTTAAGCGCCATTTGGGAACAGAAAACTTATTTATGCCTCCCGTGGACTCGACCTTGTTGTTTAGTTAACACCCGCTGTGCACAAGGAAAGCGCTGTCTCGTTTGTTTTACATTTTAGATCTACAATGCTTTGCGAGACGACATAGTTTTGCAGCGGACATGATGAGAACCAACGTTTTAAGCGAGGCAGTGGAAAAACGCGCCGATTTGCCTTGTGGCTATGAAGAGGACTTTGTAAATCCTGTTGACGACGATTTGCAATGTTCAATCTGCCAATTAACGTTGCGAAACCCGGTTCTTACAAGATGTGGTCACAGATTTTGCAGAGGGTGCCTAGAGCGGCATATGTCAAATAGGTAAATGTATTTGATGAACTGAATGCAAAAAGTTGTACATTATAGGTTAGCGTCTTAGAAAATATCAGCTTTGCTTTGTTTTTTTATTAGACAATATAATTTACTGATCTTGGCCGAAACAGGAAGCTGAGCCAGATTCCGTATATATTCATTATTTACAATTACTGAGACAATAACCAGTTTCACGGTGCTGCTTTGTTAGGAATGCCACTTTATCAACACATATAAGCTAACAGAACTTCTAAGGGAATTCAGAAAAGAAAATAACAGACTGCTTAGGATGGAAACATTCGTAATTAACACGCGGCTTTGACGGCGGTTAGACCAGTCACTAAAAACAGCAAACTCATTTAAATCATTCATCTGTATCAGGAAATTTCCAGTATTTAAAGGCGAAAAGAGAGATGTTGAGCATTTTTCACATAACATGATGAATTATTTCCGAGCTCTATTTTGAGAGGAAGCGAAGCTGGGTTTAACCTTGTTTGGACCAGTACAAACCTTCATTTTGAACATATATTATAACGTTAGAAAAAAATGATTTACATACATGTTTGCGCTTCGGTTAACTTGTAGTCACAAATGTAAATTGGCTGGAACTACAGCCAACTCTCTCCTTGCAGACACGTCTCTGGTATAGGCATCTCAATAATACGAATACATCCAGTTTCAATTGAATCGGACAGATCTCCCTCCGTGTATGTAAGGCAGTTTAAAAACAAACATATTTCAATTAACCCGAACTAAAATCTTTATTGTTAAAGTGATTTAAAATCGATAAATTCACAATTAATACTGGGAAACACGCAAGTGCAAGCACCAGTTCTTGTTGCAAATGTCCGAGTTGGCCGCGACCGTCGTCAGTTACTTTCAGAGCTGGATCCCTACTCCCCTTTTCTTTATACTAATAAACTTTTCACCGACACCCGACAGCGAAAGAGCACTCGTTTTAGCCTTTAACCATCGCTTCCAGAATTGTTAATTTCACGTCTCCTGCCCTCATGTTTGTTTTAATGTTCGATCGGCAAAGGTTTTGAATGAGTTCGATTAAGTTCGATTACCGAACCAAATCGAAGTCAAACGAACGATTGGAGTTCGATTGAGTTCGATTACCGAACGTTTGATTGGTTACGCCGGACATAATCAAAGGCCACGCTATTGGTCAGGTTATTTTTCCCAACCAATACTGCGGTACGTTCAGTTGAAATCAAACGGTCCGGCTCAGTAATTATTCTCTTATCTCGGCTACATAAGGAGAAAAATGGCGAAACTAACTGTTTTTAATTCCACTCGGTACAGAATCCACATCATGGAATTAGTTTCAAAGCTTCATATCGACCTGTAAAAAGTTTAACTCATGACACAAGAGGCGACCGATTGGCACGTATCGCGTTATTTTAATACTGACATAACAACCTTACGCGGTTTTAGAGTAATACAGCCTGGTAAAGAAAGTAGTAATCTGTCGTAAAATTTAATTTTATCTAAATTCGCAGCCTAGACCCTAGGCGTTCTCTCTTGACCCATTGTCCGCACGAAGTCTGGGAAAGAGCAGGCGAGAGAACGTGGCTTCTCGGCGAGTCTCTCTCGTTGACGTCACAGCTCACGGTAAAGTCCAGATTAACCAAGCCGAGAACACCTAGGGAGGAGGCTACTAAATCGATTTTTCTTTAGTCTGATTTGTGAATCTTGTACCATTGACCGCCTCTTATCCTCTCTCTGAAAAGCTGTAAAAATTTCCCAACAGTGTTACACACTCCGTGGAGCTGTTTGAAGCACCTTTAGCGATTTAAGTTTCCTTTATCCAGAATTAAAGATGTCAAGACAAGATATATTGGTCACTTTTATTTTATTAGGCAAGAATGTCAACAAAGTGTTTGTAACTGCCCTGTTGATAGAGAGGAACTCGATTGTGATAAGGTAAATTAGTACACTAATGGTTTTCAGTTATACATATTGCAATTTTTTTTTTTATCCTCCTGTGTTTGTCTGCAAAACCAATACTTTTGCAAGGGAAAAAACACTTCAACTTGATTTTTGTTTCAACCGTTCTAACAGAGCACTAGAAATTAAAGTCCATCAGTCAATTGCAAGAACTGTGTCGACCGCTGCAGAACAATTAAAAAGAAGGGCATGTTTATTTGGGGGAATCCAAGACTGCATTGTTTATCTCAAAACTTGGCTTCGTTACCTCGAACAAAACGAAAATCCGAAAATGGACTCTTGACAGCGTGACAATATTAGACTCTGGGTTCGCTTGTTCAGGTCTGTTCATCTACAATGTAATTTGACGCACAGATAATCGTTGTAAACGCCATTGAGTAAACAGAGTTTCAAGTATCTACTGATACCCAAGGTTATTTATCAGCCATTTACTTGACGTTTACATCGATTTCAAGCAACCGAGTCTTCTATGACCTGTAGTTGATACAATTGTTTTCCAATTCAAAAGAAAAGACTGTTGGTTGAGCTTTTACTGTCTTGACAGCGGTGAGAAGTTCCTCAAAGAATAAAACATTACATATCAAAGCCACTATGCAATATTTCCACTGCTTTCATTACACAGGATATTTTCCCTGACAGAGCCACTGAAAGGAAGATCCTCTCCCTTTGTGTAAAATGCTCAAGTACTGGATGTGAATGGACTGGAGAACTGAGGGAAAAAGAGGTGATATTCAACTACAGCTAGCTTCTCATCAAATTCTCTTGTTTCTCCATAACCAACATCAGTGTATTGACTTTCTTCACCATCACCTTTCTATTGTTGGACCTTCACCAAAATTTAGGCTTGTGTGTTTTATTTTCAAATACACACCATGTAATGTTTCCAAGGGTATTTGGCTTTTGTCATTTCATTAGTTATGCATAAATATGCACGTGTTTAGGACAACTTGTGAAAGAAACACTGAGTTCTTTGGGGTAACATCACATAGTATGTGATAGGAAAACAAAATTAGATACAACCTAAAAAGGTCTAATGACCCCAAACTGGCCTAGCAAGTTAGAGAGATTGCACTTATGATTACTGCTTCAGTCAAACGAATATCTATGTTTGGTTTTTATCAGGATCACCTATTATCTTGCTCTTTCAAACTTATATCTTGCCCAAATGTGAACTGTGCTGTAAAAACAACCAGACAAAAAATGGATGAACACGTGGCCACCGTGTGTGAGTGGAGGATGGTAACCTGTGATCACTGTAGTGAGCCACATCCGAAGTGTCTGCTCAAAGTAAGTTTTAATCTTATGATAAAGAGGTTGCACAAATGCATGGTATTAACAGGTATACAGATAAAAAAAAATAGTCGTAACAAACATGGCTATCCCATGGACATAAAGCTACAATATACGTTATAAATAGCTCCTTTTTTCTGTATAATCATGGTACACATGGTCTGTTAGCACGGGCAGGTCTTTATGATAGTTGAGAGGGGCGTAGTCAGCTGTTCCTGAAAGGGCGGGAGAGGGGAGTGAGGACTAAGCGGAAAGACAAATTAACGCTGACCTATAAACAATTAAAGCACGGTTCCTTTTTGCTTAAAAAAGGCTGCGTTATTGTCATAGTCACCATCTTGGTAAAATATCTGACCATAATGAGTGTTTTTCAATTCTTTGGCTACTTGAAATATTTCAAAATGGTAGTTAATAGACCTTTTTAACTTGTTTTTTTGTTTTCCCAATTCAGACCACATGATGTTCTCCAGGGAATTTGTCTTTACACATTTTCACGTGGATGCACATGCATAAACCGAGATTTGAAACAATCAGTTCTCTGGGGTACCATTACGTGGTCTAAAAATGGGAAAACAAAAAGATACAAGCTAAAAAGGTCTATTCCATGAAGTTTGTCCCCAGCGAAAAACAAAAACAAACAATAAAACGTTTCACTGTATGTTATTAAGAACTGAGACCCTCCTAATTACTAGGTTTTAAATTAATTCTAGCAGCTAATCAAAGTAAAAAAGGGAACCCCTTAACAATAATGTATCTACTTAAAGACCAAGCAGATACGTATATGTAGAATTAGTGCCAGCACCCAATCGGCATGCACATGACCGCGATAGATATTGGTGTTTAAGATGCATTTTCACGCCCTGTTAAAGAGCGATTACTTGAGTTAATTTTAACCCGCATTTTTTTAAATACATTTACCGGTCTTTTGCTTAAGGGCAGCGACGTCCCTTGTTGGTGCCAGTATGGGAGTCCTGCTATTAGGTATTGGAATTCAGCGGTAGTCAAATTCGTGAGATATATTTAAAAAATGGTTTGTATCTATAGGAACATGCTGATAATTGCAAGAGGAAACCTGAAGAATGCCTAAACGGTTGTGGTGAATTGCTTGCCAGGGAGGAGGTATCCTGGGTTTGCACAGTTTTTTACTGCTCACAATTATCGTTCATACCGTCTTGTTCCAAAATATTGGCGAACTTGGAGCGTGTTCGTTTTACTGTATTCCGGAATAAGAATTAATGAAATTTACTCAAGAGAACACTTATTTTGTCATTCATTGTATTTCAACATTTAGATGTCTGCTCCAAATAAATAATTCCGTTGCATGGTCCAAAAATCAAGGTGGACGAGATTTGTAACAAAACTTTTGCGTAATCTATTCTGGAATATTAACAGTCGAACGTACCCTTTTAAGTTCGTTAGTTATCCCATTATCTACATGGTAATTTGCCCTCAAGCGTTGACTTGTTTCAAGGTAAAGGGTCTTTTGATTTCTGCAGATGCAATTGAGGCAAATTTGATCCATAGACACCTCACGTATAAAACACAAAAGAAAAGTAATATTGCCGCCATTTTTTTCGAAGACAAAAACCACTCGGCTTCATATTTTACTGCTAGAAGATCGTTATCTTTGTTCTAGGGATGCTTACGGCAGTCACTAAATAAGCAGCATATTGTCATAGTATTAAATGCCTCTAAAGAACATGCAGTGTACTCAGTTGTGGGATTTTTTTTTCCTCTTCAATATTCTCATATCAAGACATATCTGCGATCCACCCTCTTTACAAGAACTCCCGCTTCATTTTCATAGCGGCGAATATACAGCTTTAAACTAAGTGATTTGAGTCGTTTTCCCTATTATTTTGATATTCTGTATGTATTGAAGGTTCTAAGAACAGCCTATTGCCCATTGCCGTTTTAGATAGCAGCTCATATTGACAACAATTGTCCGCTGACATTGATCTACTGTCCATATTCTCAGATAGGATGCGATACAAAGGTAAACTTTCAGTAATGTGTGTAAGTCATTGCCCAGTTTCAAACTAGAGTAATCACATGGACAACGCTCCCTTTTCATTGAAAGGGATTTCTTAAGATAGCGGACTTGGGGAACCTAACATACAGCCGTGAGAAAATCGCTTATAAATTCACTTAACTCGATTTAGGGGTGGTGTCACAAATACTTCGTGCTGCTTGAAAATCAAACGTTGTTGTTTCCAGGTTTTTTTCATCGATGTAAGTCCATTAAAAGTGGCGTGGTTTTTCGTAATGTTCTGAATGTTAAAATTCTAGCATGTGAAAACGGTTAAAAATAATCTTTGGCGAAGAACAGACAGACAAGAATTTGACTGGAACTTAAACAATTGAGAGCTCAAGCATGTTAACGCATAACCCAAAGCCTAATTTGCATAAAACAGGGGCACCCAACGACGGTTTCCTCCTACATACACAGAAAACACTTTTTAGGCTATCCAGAGTACTTTTAGATCTCTAGGAATGCATTCTAAGCGGCGCTATAAAATTTGTATCTGTTTAGTCATCCTAGGGCAACTGTTCGAAATTATTAGGGCTCCAGTAGTACTTTCCCGAAAATTTTAGATGCAATTTAACGTTTTACGAAAGTGAGAATTTTTCTAATTCCTCTTTACATCGCATTTTTGAATCAGAAAAGTTTAGGTTTCCTTTTTACTACGAAAATAGCCTAACCTGGGGAATAAAATGTAAAAAATTAAACTTCAGAAAATAGTAGCGGATTAATTGGAAAAGCTTCGAAAATTGTACATGAATGGAACGGTCATATAGAAATTTTTAGCTGTCCTCAAGTTATAGAAAATTCTAGGCAATATTTGCTTTTCCGAACAGACATTTTACAGAAAACAGCCGTTGGGTGCCCCTGATAGAAGCTGCAAATAGTCATAACTTTAAATGGACTGGTTCACGATAATGCGCATGTGTGAGTTCTGACAGTAGCTGATTGTTTTTCAACCAACCGGAAGCGTGTTAGATGAACGCAAGTAAATTTTCAAAATGCAAATTAATTGTTCGCGACGTGAGAGTATTTCCGGGCATTTGGTTTGATTTTATTTATCCCCATAATTGAAGTTTATTCTTTGCTACTACTCAGATATATGTTGCAGCCGATAAGAATAAGATTTACAGTCCTGTCCTGCTTTGAAACAGACATTTACCAACGTGTATTTTTACGAGGTCGTACCCACGCTAACAAAACAGTCACCGATCGGCAAACAAAATTTGTAAACAAACATCTTATTACTGTTCTCTCAGTTCGCCTTATATAAACCCAGAAATACCTACAAATAGCTCCTGACCGGTGAAAAAAACACACAACGTATGAGTATAAAGATTATCCTTAATTGAGCATAAATTTCAATTGCTTATCAGCAAATGAACAAATTCGTTCGCGTTGCATCGGGTCAGTGTTCCGCAAAACAAATGTTATCGAGTAGCACACATAAAGAAACTCGATTATAAACAGAATATTCAGGCAATAATTTATTTTAAAAACATCAATTCTTAATCATATACGATCGTAAAGCAACGATACAAGGAACATTTCAAGTGTACCAGACCGGTGAAGATCGCGCGGCCTGTTGCGGTATAACTACAGGTCGGAGTCAAAAATCAAATCAAAGTTGAACGAACTCATGCCTCTAACCACTTTCCAAGTGTCGTGTATTCTTTTCGTATGCCACACACTACTCGTAGAACCATACCAGATTGATAGGCTAAGCTTCTCTATCTCCAGAGACTCTTGAGAACGTCCTGTTGCCGGACGGCCACGATGCTCTTCTGAACCTCCATGATCAAAACACTATTTTTTGCGTCTTCTTAAAACGTAACCAGTCAAACGACACAACCACACGTTAATCACCACTACCGAAGTATAACAGACCAGCCAATGCGACGGATGTCCGAATAAAACGAAGGATTTTCAATGATTGTACCGGTAATGGCGATTTCGAATTTAGTGTTGACCCGACAAATTTATTCTGAAGAGACAAACTGCGCGCATGCGCATTATCGTGAACCAGTCCCTTTAAGAGAATTTACGTAAACACGATGAATCATGGTAACAACATAAAACTTGAAATCTTTGCGACAAATTGCTCAAAACTATTCGTTAGAAGGCATAAAAAATCACAAATCAATATTCACACGCAAAGATAATAACTGGAAGTTATATTTTTTCTGATGCAGATTCAGCGAAAAGAAGTGGAAGATCACCTTCAGACATCAACGACATTTCACATCGAATTAACACTTAAAAATCTAAAAGCAGCAACAGAAAAACTCGACTCTCTTCAGAAGCAGGTACAAGAACTGACAGTTACCAATTCTACTCTCAGGATGAAAGTGGATGAACAAAGCAAGACAGTTGCGAGATTGAATGAAGAATCCTCGTCCTTCGTATGGAAGGTGACTGAATTTTGGAAGATCTTGAGACAAGGAAAGAGTGAACGTAATAAACGGATAAAAAGTGAGCCTTTTTATGTAGGAAGACGAGGGTATAAGCTAAGACTTTGTATTGAGCCAGATGGTAATCAGTCAAAGAGAAACAGGTATCTTTCAGTATATATTCTTCTTATGAAAGGCGGTTTTGACGGTATGCTGCCTTGGCCTTTTCGTCAGAAAGTCACATTTACGTTAATAGATCAAAAAGATCAACTTTCTAGTAGGTTTAACGTTGTGAGGTCTTTTTATGCCACTTTTTCAACTGGCAGGCCCTTAGCAGAAGAAGTCGACGAATCACACGGGATAGCAAGATTTATTTCGCACAGTAATTTAAGTTTGTTTCGTTACGTTGTTGATGAAACCTTGTTTATTCAAGTTAAAATTGATCCCATTGATTTTTAATACTGTTCTTAAAAAAGCTAGCCTGTGAACACAGACGTATTTCCGGTGGTCGCCTCTCTTCACCCTTCACCCGAGAGAAGCGACGACCGGAAATACATCTGCGTTCGCAGGCTAAAAAAGGATATGAATGGAGAGAGGTTATTTTTCTGAAAGGCTGCTTTGTAGAATAATCGAGTAGACGACAGTAAAAATTCTATCAGGGCATTAGTAAAGCTTGCATCATACTTCAATTACAAGCTCAAAACGAATTTGCATGATTTGTAGTGATATTTTGCATAAACTACTGATCACGAGTGATATTTAGAAATTGTTATACGAAATTTCACGAACCGTTAGGCGAGTGAAATTTGAGAAAATTAAGTTTAAAATATCACGAGTGTTATTTATGCCAAATATCACGTGCAAAGCATGCTATTATATGTTTATACTACCACCCTCAAAGGTTTTGTATTTTTCACATGTTGGGTATTTCAAATTAAGCTGAAATACCACTGCTCTAAACCATGAAATCGAAGAAATTTCTTACGTGGTAGTATAAAGGCCAAAAATAAAGGGAACAAGACAAAATAATTTTTGTAAGCATTTTTTTATCAGACGTCTTGTAGGAACCAATTTCAGGAAATTACAGGAGGTTACCAGCATTCCCTCTTATTGCCAGTCGTTTGAAACACGGTCGGTTAATGAATCCTTAAGTATACTGCGTTCTAATACTTTACTAATTTTGATGTGATTTTTTGGCTAGCTCAATCCAGAACTATGACTCGTTATTTGGCTTTAGACAGGCCGAATGGCTATAAATGGGCCCTTTTGCAGCTAAACAATCACGTGGTACTATAACACTCTGCTGGCCGACGCAAACACAGTGAGGCAAGAAAGACAAAGGATTCTTGGCACATAATTAAAAATGGTAATTTCGTTCCTTTTCAAGATCCCACTGCGCTGTTTGCATCCCAGCAAGGAGTTTTTTTGTTACCATCTGTTAGTAAAGCTGCAAAGAAGCCATTTTCGGTGGCTACGTTTTCAAAAATTCAGCTAGATTATCCCAAAGAATTTTGTCAGGTGTAAATTTGGACTAGCATACAGCTTTTTAGGGCATTGGTCCCGAATCTGCTTGTTTTGGAGAATCGCCTTACTACTTCTAACCACTTTTTGTGGTACACTGAAAACTATCTTCAAAGTAGCCATTACAAAAAATCAAAATTATGCCATCACTGCATTTCTCTTTACACTTTCTTTCTTTCTTTCTTTCCTTGTTGTCTTTAAATTTTCTTTTCTTTTCTGGTGTTATTCTCGTTACAAGATTGTACGCCGAATGCAATTCAATTCTTTGCCTCAACCCCCCCCCCCCCCCACCACCAGCACCACAAAATAACAAGAACTCTTCAATTGATGTAATGCAAAATATTTTATGAAAGTGATATTCTGAGTCAGTGATACATGGGTGTACTAGTACTATAGGTAGGGATAAATAGTCCTGAAGGTATATGTAGTAGATTTGATATCTTATTCTATGCTATTAATTAAACGTTACTTTGCACATTTACACGGCTTACATAGACACGTCGAAAGTATAGAAGGTTTAATGGCATAATTTTAAAAGCCATAAAAATGAGATAATGGTATCGAGTGTTAATTATGCCAATGGACTAAATTGAAACTGAATGCAAGGTTGATTATAGTGCAAAAGGGCTAATTTGTTGGAGGCCCGATATTTCGTTTAACAGAATTAGCGGCCTTAATCAGGGCCAGGGCTATACTTAAAGAAAATGCTTGAACGGTCCTTGAATTTAAATTCAAATTGACATAAGTGGTTTACAATTAAATGAAAATGTAAACAATAGATAGCATGTTATGCAGATGAACAATACAAAAAAGTAGACAATAAAGGTCCCATATGGTATCTGAGAGCGTTAATAAATTGATTTCAACAACACATTTCTGATTACTGGGTATGGATTAGTGAAAAGTTCGTTTCTGTTGCACTATAATCTGCGATTAATTCAAATGACTGAGTTGCTCTCACTCCAGGCGATTAGCCTATATATGGTTAAATAGACTAAATGCGGTAAAGTAAAGAAAGAAAATAGGAGAGCGGAACGAGCAGTCTGAGAGTTCAACCCAGAATTACTGTTGCTACATACAAATTATTTACTGCCATTTTTTTGTGATGTTTTCCCCAACTTTTATGGGCTCCATAAAAGCCCATAAATCTATAGAAATAGAAATCTATAGAAATAGAATCTATAGAATCTATAGAATCTATAGATTGAAATAGAATCTATAGAAATCAAAAACAGGAGGCTTGCGCTTAACTACTGCTTTAAAATTTTACCATCCCGTCTCCAAAACAATTTCGATTTTGGTTGGTTTTGTTACGATAAAGAAAATTGAATTAACGAAGATATGAAGTTCCAGAGCGATGTTCTCATCGACTAAAAGAGTGCTGATTAGTTGAACTAGACTGAGCAGAATAGAAGTAGACTGATGGAACTGGACTATCCAGTTTCTTCAGTCTACTTGAAACTTGATTTAAATGTCTCTCCTGACAGCACAATTTATGTAACCACTTTCGCTCACTAAACAAATGAACAGTTTCTTTGTAAACCTGATAGTTCCGTTCAAACTTTTTGGAGTACTTCTTTGCCCAAAAACCTGCCGCCCTTTTTGCATTTTGAGTGATCTCATATGATTTCTGAATATTTTGAGCAAGTCAGACACCAATTTGATTTGAATTCTGACACGTTACTGCGAACAAAGAGATCAGACCAAGGGCCAAATGGTCTCCTTCTAGAGATTGACAACAATGGAAAATTATAAAACCATCACCCTAAAAAAAGTGGTAGCAGTCGCTTATGACCGCTGGTCGATAACGAGAGCTTCCAATAGTAATGATTTGGGAGGGATACTTCCGCTGTTTTGGATATGTCGCTTATGGGAGGTTTGGTCAGTCACAAGGGATGGTCGGACATTCGAGGTTCGACTGAAATGATTTTCCCCTTTCCGCCCGAAAGGGGTATCTTTTTAAAGCTTCAGGTATATAGAAGGGTAGGGATTTCACTACTTAAAGTATATAAAAGGGAAGGGAAATCTGTCATTTGGGCCTGTGAAAGGTTCCAAAAGGGCTTTTTAAAGTCGAGAAAACTTCCTGTTTTTGTGATTGATCACTATTTAAATAACAATGCCTTTACAGCAATTAAAAGGGATACCATTTTTCAATAGAAGGTATACGAAAGGGTTTCCTTTGTCGTGAAAAATGGTATTTAAAAGAGTAAGGGGTTGGACCTCGGGGTGGAGCCTCCCCGTATGAACATTTGTTGACTACCCCACGGGCTTCGCAACGTTCTACGAGTCACATATGTTTAGTTAAATATATGGTTTTAGTTTTATAGAACGCGGGAGCGTAGCCCCATAGTTAAGTAAATCTATTCATCCTAGAAAATTTGGTAATCACGTGACCGTACACCGACCGTCAACCGTCCGTCTGCACCACAGAAAAACCAAAGTTTTATCTCACATTTTCTAGCTAGTTTTGGAGCCCAGGTATAACCTGATATTGCACATTCATGTTGTCATGAAATGACAGCTGTCAAAACATGGTATCCGCTGACCAGTATCACCTGACCGTAACGCGGGCTCAGGCATCGACCCATCGAGGTCGAGTATTTTCGGTTGAATTTTCGCCTCCGAGCTCAGTTTGAAAGCGAAATTTTAATTGTGCGGCTCGACGTGCGGCTCATAAACACAACTTATTTGCTATGCATTTGAAAAAATCTGGTAACCCGTCAGCGGATAGCGTCTTGACGTTATTCGCGAAAATTCAGCCAGCCATTACAGGCAGGGAAGGCAGTTGTTTTTTACTTTCCTTACCAATGGTCACGCGTTGGTCACGCTCTGCGTCCAATTTTTATGCTCTTATTGGTCAAAATTTGACAAGTGAGTTCATGCGGAAAACTTATGCAGCACCTGGAAACTTGTTTACTGATAGCTGAAGCTGACAGAATCTCTCTTCTATAGCTGGTTTGTTTATTGGGTTTTTGGTTGAGAAATGCGTCGCTTGTCATCGGAAATCCTATTTCGGATGGCATCGTTTTCGTTTTTCACCTTGCTTGATTCGTAAGAGGGTTGAAAAGTCTCAAGCGATTCTGGCCTTACTTGATGGTTTTCAGGAGCCTCATCTCGACTGGAAGCCTGAGTAATTATTTTATTTGGTGTTTGTTTGTTTTTTCTTGTTTCATGAAGTCGAGCATAGTTTATGCGGCAAGTTCATGCACGTTTTTAAATTTTAGACAATGAATTGACCTAGTATCAGGTTTGATATATATGCTTAGCAGAACTTTGAAAAGCCTTTAGACATTTTCTGACCGCAAATAGAAAGAAAACGTTCCCAAGAATATTTAGTTCAAATTTTGGCTGAAAGCTTTGAGGGATTTTCTTGCCTCAAGTTCATCTTGAAAAATAGGAAACACTGAGAAGCCGGCTTAAAACAGAAATCTGCAAGGGTTTTTAAAGTTTATATGCTTACGTGACTCAAGATTTTTAGAGACACTTCAATCTCAATACTCGTCCTCGTGAATGAAAGTTGTTGTCTCTGTAAAATGTTTCACCGAATTATAGTTCTTTTGTTGATTATGAGAAGTCTGTCTTGCAATTTTAATCCCTGTGCCGGTTGCTTTCAGTTGTACATTTAGTACATGAACATCGCTTGCAGGAGTACTCAAAATGCCGCGCGTATCAAACGATTTTAAAGATTACACATAAGACTTAATACTGAAAAGCATCAGATAAAAATAAACATAATAAATTCTTGTTGAAGCGTAACTCTTAATCCTGTTTCAAACGTCGTACCACTGCAGTGCTGAGCTGGTTCGACTGTAGCTCGACTGAAGCACGACACTAGCACGATTTAATTCAGTCAATTGAGTTCGGCTCGGCAGTAGCACGACGTTTGAAATGGACCTTAGACTATTACTGTTCATCACTTCACAGCTCGCACTGCAAATTTGGCGCTTGTCAAAAGTGAGAACCCGCTGGCCGTATAGGTGATTTTTGAAATTGTGTGAACATTTTCCCTAAAAGCCCATTATTATCCTGTATACCAAATAGGAGTAGATTGTTCTGACTGAACAGTCCCGACATAAAGTAATTCTCTTCACGTTCTATAATGTGGTCCGTTCTATAATTTGTAGCGCAAAGGAAGCGCGTGCTTCGATCGTCCTGGATCAGAGCTTATTAACTCTGAGTGCAATTTGTCTCGCAAAATTTTGAGAAACTGCATTCTGTCTGTCCGAGGTCTGTATGATAATAAAACAGTGCCTCATAATACTCAGATGTGATGTATAAAAAGTATAAAAGTCTGGTTTACACGCCACCAGATTTGTTGGCTAGATTTTTTAGAGTAAGCCGCTTGTCATGAACACGACTTATTTTATATGCATTTAAAAAAAAATTGAACTTGAGCCTGCGATCATTTGAAAAGTAGCAACTTGTCAGCGGATAACTTCAAAAAAACACTCGAACTCAGTGGGTCGATACTTGAGCCCGCGATACGTTCAGGCGATACTGGTCAACAGAAACACTATTTTGACAGCCGTCAATTAATCAAAAAATGGATGTACAATATCAGGTTGCAGACTCCCAAACTAGCTAGAAAGTGTGAGATTGAACATTGGTATGCCTTTGGTGCGGACGCACGGAAGGTCGGGTGGTCGGTGTACGGTCACGTGATTGCCGAATTTTCTAGAATGAATAGATTTTCTAAGCTATGGGGCTTCGAATTGAGCCCGTGATCAAATAAAATATCAGCGGAAAACTTTTAAAAGTACGTGACCTCAATGGATAGAAAAATGAGCCCGCGATACAGTCAGGTGATGATGGTCAGCGTATACTCTAGTTTGACAGCTGTCAATTAACTTTCAATAGAATGGCGAATATTCGAATTAACAGACTACAACTGTGAGCCGTGTGAGTAAGACATATCCGTCCGGCTTGTAGTTGAAAATGCCAGATCGTGTACCTGAGCGAACTTGAGCCCACGTTATAGAGTACTAAAGTGATGACGTCATGAAAATGAAATTTCTGAAATTATGGGATTTGTCAGGATATTCTGAAAGAACAATGTCCAAGAGGCCTACTTGCCAAAACTGAGGATTTCGGGGAAAATTGTCTCTAAGATCGTAGCCCAGTTATGCTTAGAAAACTCCATACAAACCCTTCAAAATTTTCGTCGGGTCGAACCCCAAAACATTTAGAAGTAGGCCTCTTGGACATTGTTCTTTCAGAATATCCCGACAAATCCCATAATTTCAGAAATTTCATTTTTATGACGTCACACTTTTAGTACTCTATTAGTTTTCTGATGGTGTTCTGCACATGTCCCATTTTGAAAGCTGTCAATTGTCCTTAATTTTTCTTGCCAATATAACTTTAAACGACTGTCAGCCGACTGACAGCCTTGCCCGGCGTAGTTTCGTTTTCATGTTGAATTGGTAAGTGTGACATATTATATCAGCTTACATGTAGGGGCAAAACGACTGGTCTTTCATCTGAGCCCACGAGATGGTCATGTGATAATGGTCAGCGGATATCTGATTTTGACAGCTGTCAATCTAATCGTACTCTTACGGATGGCTTACATAACTGAAAGACCTAGTCAAGTTGTGCAAGATCTATTGTGACATTTGACATCTGCTTACATGAAATGTGTGTACGGCTGGGCGGGTGGGCGCACGCTACGTCATAACCAAATTTTCTAGGATGGATAGTTTACCAAATTTTATTACCCATGGCTTCGCGGCTTCGCGCGCGAGATCTCCGCTATCCAGACGACGATCGAATAGTATCCCATGATGCATTTTTCCAGAAGCATCACGCAATATCGCAGTCATGGCAGATTTCATAGTGAAATAAGGTCGTTTTCTCGTCGGCTTTTTTCCCATTTGTGTTCCAGTAAAAGTAAGAAAATTGTGTTATTTTGTTATTTGACATGATCATGATTTCTCAGGTTTGCAATGGCTTAAGAGCGAAGTTTCCACATAGAAACATTTAAAATTATTGTTGCACTTAGTCATCGCATCACAAAGTGTTCAGTGACCCACAACAAGGTCATGAATTTTCACGATTTTTTGGATTATATGATGAAGTCTTCCAAATGTGGACCTCACGCCAACAAAATGAAGTCTTGAATATTGTACAGGATAAAAAGTACCCAGAAGTAGCCACATTTTGATGGCTCTTTTATCGACCAAAGATGACTGAAATTTTGTATCTTTTATCACATCTCAACCCCATGTGTGATAATATTTGTGTAAAGCCTGCTGAAGGCTACAATCTTTTGGGTGCTTTCAAGAGCTAGCACTTTACGCCGAAGCAATCACTTTGTATTTTCAAAGTGGTTTTTTTTAAAAGGAATTTGACTATAATTATTTTAATTAGAAAAAGGAGCGGTGAATAATGCCCTGTGTTTCAGTGAGATAAGAACCCAAACAAAGGTACCACGCAGCATGCGAGCGGCACAACGTCAAACAAGCCTGCTCAGACTTGAAAAAGAAATATTACAAAACTTTATGATTTATTCGAAGGAACAGATCAGTATTCTGGCCAAAAAATTTCCTTGAAGATTGCTTGAGTCAATACAGGATGGATTGTGCTTCGGAGGATTGTTTGTCGCATCGATAGGTTAAATTTTATTTGTAACTGCCGTTGTAAACTGAGCTCCTCTGAGCGCGGTGCTTTGATAAATCCTCCTTTGGTAATTAGTTTCACAGCGTAGCGGCTGTTTTGTTGGAGCCACTTTTTAGATCAGTCATGGTTTCGGATCTCCCAGTGAACCTTATCAGTTGCCGAGTGTTTGTGGTTGCGACCGAGCGCACAAGTAGTTCTAGACAGATCAGTGAAACCAAGAGCCATTATGGCTCTTGGTGAAACACATGTAAAACCCTTCCTAGTCAAAGTAACGCTGAAATTCTCCTTTAAAGCACAGTGAATATAAGCCAACTCGATAATCTCATAAGCAGGAGCTGCTGAACCGACATGTTTCGAAACCATCCACATCGAGCACTGCGATGTTCATTTCGCGCGTGCTGAAGATTACTGATCATGATATGTCACGTACGCAGTGATAGTACATCATGAAACGAGGTACATCATGGGATACTATTCGATCGTCGTCTGTCCGCTATCAGCTGATTTTTTTCTGAAGACGACAAGTGGCTCATGGTAGTCTCCATATAGACTCCCTCATCTGTTATCAAATACAGACCTTTGATAACACCAGGAACCTAGTCTAAGGATGTTTATGTTTCACGCGGGGCAGGAACCTTTTAATATGGCGGAATTGAACAGTGAGATGCCTTGTGGCTATGATGAGGACTTTGTGAGTCCTACTGACGAAGATTTGCAATGTGCAATTTGTTATTTGGCTTTACGCGAACCGGTTTTGACCAGATGCGGCCACCGATTTTGTAAAGACTGCCTGGAACGACACATGGCGAGGTATGCTGCGCGTAATTATCATTTTGTTACCTGATTGTGCCGCATGCCATGACTGCCAAAAAATTTAATAACGCAGAAAAGTGAAGGCGCAAAGAAGGCCTTACGAAGCGAAGTTTTCATTTTTGTTTCGGGGGTAAACATGGCCATCGGGACATCGGAATACGAAAGCTGTAGTTTCGAAACTGAGCTGCACGCGATTCTTCCCATCCGTTCGCCTTTGAACCGCCCGTGCAGATCCACGTCCCTTCTACCGCTTATAACGTCATCAGCTTTATCAATAGCGTGAAGAGATCTTTCAAACCATACCATAATAAGCACCATTCAGTTAAGGCCACCAGAGAGAGAGAGAGAAAAAAAATATAACATTGAATTGAAAATTTCCATGAAAATCTTATTCCACTACCCACATACCTTTCCTTTCCTTTAATCCTAAACCTTAAGCAAAAGAAAAGAAAAGAAAAGCAACCCTTGTAGAATCAGACATTATGTAAAATCTATGCAAATGCTATGTCACAAAGCTATGTAAAACCTATGTCAATCAGTAATAAATGGCTTTAACCAGATCCTATGTTGTTTCTATGCCAGGACTATTTTTTTTGTTTCGAAAATGCTATGTTTTCGCTAGTCAAACGGAACCTACTTAAAAGCTATGCAGATTTTAAAGGTAGGAATAAAGGAAGAAATGACATAGTTTCCACATAGCCTACACATACAATTTACTTGACTTTTGGAAAGAGGTTTAAGACTTCATAGTCAACCTTATAGAAAAATCATAGAAAATTAATAGCCTTCACATAGGACTGAAATAGAGTTTACATAGTAAAATGGGACAGGGAACAGTTGATTAAATAGCTTTTGAATAGGGTTTGCTTAGAATTTAGATAGCCTAGAAATAGTAAAAACATATGATAAGCATTAGCCTTTTTTAAAAGTGACATATACTTTGCATACAGTGTAGCTTTAAAATAGGGAAACACAGAACGGTCCGTGTGGTTTTCGTCCATTTGATTTTTATTCCAAATTGAAAATTGAAAATCTAAAATTCACAATCGTGATTTTCAATGTTTGATTCCTCAAGAATTGAAAATCACAAATTTACAATCTCAATTGTCAATTTTTGTTTCTAAGAAACATAAAATTGAAAAACAATTTTCAATGTTTTGAAAATCAAATATTGAAAATTGAAAATGGTCCGTTGGTGGTTTTTATTTCTTGATTTTAAGGAAAAGGAGAACTAAACGATAATCTTCAATTTTGAGATTTTTGCCTGGTACCGAAGTTAAAATTGTATTTTCAATTTCCTATTCCCTAAATTCAAGCTTATTGAAAATTGAAAATTCAAACTTGTGTAAAGAAACTGCGGGAAACAGAATTAATGCTGGTGAAATCCAAAATGAAAATCGTCTTTTGATTTTCCTATTTATGAAAAACAAAAATTGCCAACCGACTAAAAATACCTGTGACGGGAGGGGAGGGTAAAAGCCGAAGTGGCGCGACTTCAAACAAAATCGCGGTCGTCTTGCAGTGAAGGAGTGTTCCGTGTTGCGTGTCTTCGTCAAGCTGTCTCTAGCGGAAATGTTACGCCAACAGGAAGCCAAAGCGAGCCTGTATCATGGCCGCCACGTTTTCAAAGAATTAAGCTGAATGTTTTTTCACTGATAAATATGCTTTTGTTGTAACCTTGCAGCATTACTCTACGCAGGGTAAAGCGTTTCAGATCGGGCAGTAAAAAAGACAGACCGCCGACTGCGGACTGCGGACTGCGGACCACGGACAGCGGACTGGGTATTTGTAAAACACGGACCAGGAATAAAATGCGATCTACGTACTATGTCTTAGTGTAATTAACAGTTAATGAACGAGGCTAAGTATCTTATGAAGAATTATGGAGATCGAGGAGGGTGTTATCCGTCGAGGCCGTAGGCCGAGGCGGATAACACCCTCCGAGATCTCCATAATTCTTCATATGATACGAAAGCCGAATTCAATAACTGTTTTATTATTCATTCAAAATAAGTCCTAGTTTAAAAACATAGCTAAAACATGCTTACCTCCATCGATCCATCGATGTTCAGTTCATCTTCGATAGTGTACGTTTAGGTTTGTCCAGCTCCGCGAATATTCTCCAAATAGCAGATGTCGCCCTCCGAGTTGTCTTCTTGCTGTTCTTGCCATGTTTTTAGCTATTTTTTCGCCTAGTTCTTCTTAAAAACGAGTGAAATGTCCGCCATTTTTTCAAGTTCACAACCAAAACAACTCAACCTCGTCCCCAGGTCTTCTCGGTTAACGGTGCCTTAACCTGCGAAAACGCTGCATTTTTGACGTCATTTCCTCGTTAAAGTCAAAATTCTTCCAAATTTGGTCATCAGTAACTGGTTATGGTGAATTAAACGTGTGCTTTTAGCCAATCAGAATCGGGGAAATATTTTGAATGAATAATAATGATAATTAGTGAACTTACGCAACAGGACGGGAGAGGAAAGAAGACGTCAAACCCGTGAAAAGAGTGACAATAATTTTCTTTGTAAAAACTTTCCGCCACACATCACCTTCCTTTAAACAGGTCTTGATGTAACAGACCAAAAAACGTTAATGTGAAGCGAAGATCACGACAAAACATGCAATTTATAGCCCTGTCACGTTTGTCACACACAAGCCTTTTGTGCCGTCCTCTTCTTTCTGTCGTCCTGTTGCGTAAACTAACTTTTGTCACTCGACCCTAACCGTGTATAACTCCTTTGTTGTTGTTAAACTGAAGGGATTTAGGCTTTAACAATCAATGGTAGCCGCAGAGTCTTGATTAGAACTGTTTAAATAAACTTTAATAGCAGGACCGGTTTTGGAAATCTAAGATGAACATTAACCGATTGTATCCGAAACAGCCACAAAAGTGATATCAACTATAAACGCTCTGTTCACAAACGAGCATATTGCTCAAAAGACTTACAAGTGGCTCAGTTTTGGCCAAAATCACCAAGAATACCAGCGTTTTACACGCTGACCAAAATACATAAAACTATTCCTGCCGGCAGACCAATCGTCTCTGGTAGCGGTGGTCCCAAAGAACGCATTTCTAGTTTTGTGGACTCGCTTTTACCAGGCCAATCGCGCAAAAACAAGAGTCTTACGTCGAGGACATTGCACACAAAAGTGATATCATTGAAAACACGCCTCTTCCAGATGAAGCAATTTAAGCTACGCTAAATGTGTGTTCTCTCTGCACTAGCATTTCCCAGGAAGAGGGAATCGACATCGTCTGTCACCATTACGAAGAACATTATCAGTCAAAGTTACCTATCCTTACTTCATATTTGGGAGACTTAATGCGGGTGATCTTAACAGAAAACTAATTCAAATTCACCGACAAACACCACGTACAGACTCACGGCATTACAATGGCCACCAAAATGGCGGTTGCTTTCTCGGTCATTTTCATGGCTCACGTTGAGAAACAACTACTACATGCGAGCCCTTACAGCCATTTCTCCGGCTGGAAGAAATTTATTGATTACATATTCTCAGTGTGGACTCTTCCTGAGACCGAAATCAACAACTTTATTGATTTCGCGAACTCTTTCTACACAACAATAAAATTTACACTGACGAACTGTCATCAAAACAAATTGTTTTCCTTGACCACTGAAGTTTTTAAAGGATCAAGATTCATTCGATTCCAGCACATTATTTAAGCCGACAGAAACGTTTTAACATGCAAATTTCTCCTCATTTTACCCTCTCATCGTTAAAAAGGGCTTCCTATATGGAATAGCCTTGCACTTACTCAAGACGAACTCGGTTAAGGAATAATTCGCGATAACAGGAGTTAAAGAAGAAAGAGTTTTTAACTCGCCTTACAAAACGAGGCTACCCTCACGACCTTGTGGAAACAATCCTAGCCGAACTCCGCTTCGAATCGCGCAATGCGGCTTTATAAAATAAACCCTAAACAAAAGATTTTGCCGTTTGTAACGACTTTCTATCCTGCAACTCCGAATCTAATGAAAGATTCTAATGAAACACTGGCACCTTATTACGAGCAAAAACACACTCGCTCAAATATATCCCCACGCCCTCACTGGTTCTTATCTTAAAAGATTTTCTTGTTAGAGCGAAAATTCCTTCACTTTAACAACAACATGAAAGGAGTTATACATGGTTAGGGTCGAGTGACAATATTATCAGACTAAAAACATAGCACGGTGTTTATACCTGGTCCGTATTTTATATATACCCAGTCCGCAGTCCGTGGTCCGTAGTCCGTAGTCTGCAGTCCGCAGTCCGGCCTCGGTTTACAGTTCGCAGCCAATCTGATACGCTCTACCGGGCTGCGTTGCGTACGTATAATACTGCAAGGTTACAACAAAAGCATTCTTATCAATGAAAAAACATTCAGATCGTTTCTTTAAAAACGTCTCGGCCATGACACAGGCAAGCTTTAGATTGCTGTTGGCGTTACATTTCCCCCAGAGACGGCTCGACGAGGACAAGGAACACTCCTTCACTACAAGACGACCGCCATCTTGTTTGCAGTCGCGCCACTTCCGGTTTTACCCTTCCCTACCCGTCACAGTTATATTTGTTCTGTTTTCAATTTTTGTTTTTCTAGACTACGAAAATCAAAAAACGATTTTCATTTGAGATTCGGAGTTGCAGGATAGAAAGTCGTTACAAACGGCAAAATCTTTTGTTTAGGGTTTATTTTATAAAGCCGCATTGCGCGATTCGAAGCGGAGTTCGGCTAGGATTGTTTCCACAAGGTCGTGAGGGTAGCCTCGTTTTGTAAGGCGAGTTAAAAACTCTTTCTTCTTTAACTCCAGTTATCGGGAATTATTCCTTAACCGAGTTCGTTTTGAGTAAGTGCAAGGCTATTCCATATAGGAAGCCCTTTTTAAAGATGAGAGGGTAAAATGAGGAGAAATTCGCATGTTAAAACGTTTCTGTCGGCTTAAATAATGTTTGAATCGAATGAATCTTGATCCTTTAAAAACTTCAGTGGTCAAGGAAAACAATTTGTTTTGATGACAGTTCGTCAGTGTAAATTTTATTGTTTTGTAGAAAGAGTTCGCGAAATCAATAAAGTTGTTGATTTCGGTCTCAGGAAGAGTCCACACTGAGAATATGTAATCAATAAATTTCTTCCAGCCGGAGAAATGGCTGTAAGGGCTCGCATGTAGTAGTTGTTTCTCAACGTGAGCCATGAAAATGACCGAGAAAGCAACCGCCATTTTGGTGGCCATTGTAATGCCGTGAGTCTGTACGTAGTGTACGTAGTGTGAATTTGAATTAGTTTTCTGTTAAGATCACCCGCATTAAGTCTCCCAAATATGAAGTAAGGATAGGTAACTTTGACTGATAATGTTCTTCGTAATGGTGACAGACGATGTCGATTCCCTCTTCCTGGGAAATGCTAGTGCAGAAAGAACACACGTTTAGCGTAGCTTAAATTGCTTCATCTGGAAGAGGCGTGTTTTCAATGATATCACTTTTGTGTGCAATGTCCTCGACGTAAGACTCTTGTTTTTGCGCGATTGGCCTGGTAAAAGCGAGTCCACAAAACTAGAAATGCGTTCTTTGGGACCACCGCTACCAGAGACGATTGGTCTGCCGGCAGGAATAGTTTTATGTATTTTGGTCAGCGTGTAAAACGCTGGTATTCTTGGTGATTTTGGCCAAAACTGAGCCACTTGTAAGTCATTTGAACAATATGCTCGTTTGTGAACAGAGCGTTTATAGTTGATATCACATTTGTGGCTGCTTCGGATACAATCGGTTAATGTTCACCTTAGGTTTCCAAAACCGGTCCTGCTATTAACGTTTATTTAAACAGTTCTTATCAAGACTCTGCGGCTACCATTGATTGTTAAAGCCTAAATCCCTTCAGTTTAACAACAACAAAGGAGTTATACACGGTTAGGGTCGAGTGACAAAAGTTAGTTTACGCAACAGGACGACAGAAGGAAGAGGACGGCAAAAGGCTTGTGTGTGACAAACGTGACAGGGCTATAAATTGCATGTTTTGTCGTGATCTTCACTTCACATTAACGTTTTTTGGTCTGTGACAGAAAGACCTGTTTAAAGGAAGGTGATGTATGGCGGAAAGTTTTTCGTGGTCCGCAGTCCGCAGTCCGCAGTCCGCAGTCCGCAGTCGGCGGTCTCTCTTTTATTCTGCCCGATCCGAAACGCTTTACCCTGCGTAGAGTAATGCTGCAAGGTTACAACAAAAGCATATTTATCAGTGAAAAAACATTCGACTTAATTCTTTGAAAACGTGTCGGCCGTGATACAGGCTCGCTTTGGCTTCCTGTTGGCGTAACATTTCCGCTAGAGACAGCTTGACAAAGACACGCAACACGTAACACTCCTTCACTGCAAGACGACCGCCATCTTGTTTGCAGTCGCGCCACTTCGGCTTTTACCCTCCCCTCCCGTCACAGGTATTTTTAGTCGGTTGGCAATTTTTGTTTTTCATAAGTAGGAAAATCAAAAGACGATTTCCATTTTGGATTTCACCAGCATTAATTCTGTTTCCCACAGTTTCTTTACACATGAAATTGCTTTGTCAAGTTTGAATTTTTAATAAGCTTGAATTTAGGGAATAGGAAATTAAAAATACAATTTTAACTTCGGTACCAAGAAAATATCTCAAAATTGAAGATTATCGTTTAGTTTTCCTTTTCCTTAAAAACAAGAAATAAAAACCACCAACTGACCATTTTCAATTTTCAATTTTTGATTTTCAAAACATTGAAAATTGTTTTTCAATTTTATGTTTCTTAGAAACAAAAATTGACAATTGAGATTGTAAATTTGTGATTTTCAATTCTTGAGGAATCAAACGATTTTGAATTTTTGATTTTATTTTCAATTTTCAATTTAGAATCAAAATCAAATGGACGAAAACCACACGGACCGGAGACTACACAGGCAAATCGAAACTTAAATTGAGAAAAACATCACTTGCCAACGTTAGGAATACTTCTTGTTGAACCTGTCAGGAAAAAGACATTAAATTAAAGTAAAAAGAAGCGTCCTCTTGCAATACGCAGACTTTACACTTCGTCCCCTTTGACTTCAAAGCGCCCGCGTGGAAACAGACAATTTTCACACCTTTTCATTGGTTGAAAAGGCCCACGTGACGATAAAACGCAAAATACGCATGTGTTGAACTCACGGGCTTCCCTGGGAACTAGTGGAAACAAAATGGTTGACAAACACCGAGGACTGCAGCTAGCGTTTCGCAGTTTTGATAACCTGAGATCAGGCCCAATTTTAGCGGTTCTCATACATTCTCTCTAACGGCCAGGGTTAAAATTGGGCCTGATACAAACTCTCCCACGTTTGTGCTCGTTACGGCCAGATTTTGGCCGTAACGCTGATTGGCTGTTAGAACAATGCCACACGATCTGATTGGCTGTCGGAAACGCCGGAAGTTGAAAGGGCTTATTCCTCTCATGGTTTTTTTGGTGAATGATCCGCCGTCAGCGAAGAGAAAGGTCGGTTTTGCTGTCTTTTTAATTGTTTGATGGTCTTATGGACGTACCATGGAAATTCAGAAAATTCATATGGTTGTTTATATCTTCTCTGGATTTGCTTTGTTTACGGAACTAATGTGAGTGCATCGCAGAGTTGATGTTGACCGCCAACAAGGTGCTTTTTGATTTACCAACAAACGAGTGCAGATCAGAATACCGTCCGTCTTAAAAGTGGTTTTATTTGAAAGTATAGCCGGGAATGACTTTTCTGAACAGCGTACGCAAGCGGAGGCTCATTGCGAAAGAAACCTCAATAGCGCCAACTGTGAAGTATTAGACGAAAAACATCGCATGATCGCTTTTCAAGGAATTTTTGTTGGCATTATCATAAAAGCTAGTGGCACTACTCTTAAGTTAACAGACTTGTTGTTTGCCTTCGCTTTTTGTAAAAAATAAACCAGGGAAACTAGTGTCCTCGCTCGTTGGCTGTTTGCTCTTTGTTAATTTCGACACATAAAATAAAATTTAGCGAGCTTTTCAGACCTGCAGTAAAACAACAACACAACTAATTAAAGGAGAGCTACAAAGTGTGTTTGTAATATTGTTTTTCGTTTTGCCTGTAGCTTTCCAAAGTGATACTGTTTACATGGATTTATAAAGGAACATATTTTTTTAGACGTTTGTTTCTCTAGTAAATTCGCAAATTGCAAGTGTACTCACAGGACTAAATCAGCTAAATTAAATGCACTTGAGAACTCGTTGCTTTGTTCTGAGATAATTTATATATCTTTTTAAAAAGTTCGCGATATATTTTTCCAAGATTTTGAAAGATTTATGTACTGAAAATCGGGGAAAACTGCCGAGGAAAATATGAAGACAACAGGAAAAAAGAAATTTCAGTATTTTAAATTAGAGCGCACCTAGCCAAAACATTTAAAGTAGAACATCTGGTGTCGCCGTCTTTTCGAAAACCTTTTACCTTCTACGCCAATGGAATAACCTTCGAGATCTCCTTCAGTCTCGCAAGAAGTTAAATGTGATTGTGCTGACTGTTTTATTTTTACTTGAAAAAATTAAAAGAGAAAAGCTATATCTTTTAAGTCAGCGAGTCTGCATTTTTCCTACGTAAGGAAAATTTGCATACAAACAAATCAAGCAAAGGAACTAATTTTGGTTAGCTGATTTGGCAATTGTCAATCAATCAAAAAAGTGGGCGGCAGACGTTTCGTAGAAGGTTTGTATCAGGCTGTCTCTTCGTTTCGCCTTGCCTGTCGGAATGTTATTTACAAAGCGAAACGAGAATTGAGCCTGATCTCAGGTTACAGTTTTGACCATGCAGTTATATTCAGGAGACGTCCACAATCAAGACGAAGGATCGAACCCAATAGAAGAGAAGAAACTGATGCATGGAAGTATCATTTCAAGTGAAGAAACTCTAGGGAAAAGCTAGAAAGGAAAGTTAAGACGTGAATGGTGGTTGAGCGATTCAAAGCTTAACAAAAATCTAAGAAACTATCTGCAAGCACAAAAAAGATTATAGTACATATGATGTTATATTTTGTATATGATTTTTAAGTTTTTTTTAGTTTAAAACACTGCTTTTTACTTTGGAAGTATGGTTTTTGAAAGCGCTATTTAACCTGTACCATCAACATGCCTAGTATTTTAAAAGCTCTGTTTGAATATCACATAGGAAACGCATAGACTACATTATTTCTCATATGAGTGACATAAAAAAAATACGTTTATGTAAAAGCTATGTAACCCTCTTCTCATGATAAAGCCAAATTAAAATGTCACATAGTGAGAACATAGGCTGCAAATATGTTTCATCACATAGCATACAATATACATAGCACTATGTAAAAGCCAAGAAACTTGTTGGAAATAAAAGGGAAGATCCAGACGCTATGTAAAAGCAATTTTGCTTTGAAGCATAGTGAATACATAGGATGCTAACTGGAAGGAAAAGCAGAACTTTCTATTGCATAGTAATTACATAGCTACGTAAAGACTATGAAACGATTTTGAATAGTATTTGCATAGGTATTCAAAAGCTATGTGCTTTTCAAATAGCCTAAACATAGTTTCAACATAGATTTTTCGTACTTTGGACTATGTTGTGTGGTATGTTACATAGTTAATACATAGGCAGTAGTGAACATAACATAGCTGAAACATAGTTCAACATAGTAAACAAATAGCATGAGGGGCATAGGTTTTGCACATGTCTTGTTCTACAAGGGAAAAAAAAGAGAGGAGGAGAGAAAGCGAACAGTGAAGAGTGAAGACTGCTGTGTCACTTTTAAACCCTAATCTCGAAATTTTGCTTTCTGCACATGCCCAAACTTTGCAAGGTTATATTTTTCATCTGGATTAGAAGGCCACAAAGTGTACGAACTTTGAATGGCTTTGCGATACGTTTATTAAGCTCTATAGCACGACAGTGACCAGAAAACCGTTCGACTACATGTACAGCTGTAGTTTCAAAATTCATTTTTTAGTAAAATTGCCAGGGGGGTGAATGGGTTAAATTCATATATAATGACATATCCACGTCTCCCCCTTCCCTAAAAGAAGAAGTTGTGACTTCGATTAAGACTCGCTAACATTAAGAAAACTATAATGGAACCTCTCTTTTGGGACACGTCTATTTAAGGGACACCTCTATTCAGGGGACACAAAATTTGGTCCTGGAAAAACTTTCTCATAAACTTTGTATCTGTTACCTCTATTGAGGGACACTTTTTGTGATTCCTGAAATCTGGATTTAACCTCCATTCATGGAAACCATAACACTCAAAAAGTGACTGAGTGCAAAGAGGGCTGGTATCTTATCACAGTTATTGTTAGCCTGCAAAAACAGCCATTTCTCCCTTCTCCTTGCTGCTTGGGACATTTTGTGAGGAGGAAAATCTGTGATTCAGCGACAGAAATTCCACACTGTTGAGGTAAATGAATGTTTACATAATAAATCCGGTAGTCTTAGGGTTCCAAATGCAAATTTCTTCAATTGAACGTTTCTCCTTGTCGATTTTGGTAAAGTGTTGTGTTTATTTGTCAATGAGCTCCAGCAAAACTCAAATGCTTCCTCTAGAGAAAAATATACTCCTCAAAATGTTGACTGTTTTGTTATACTGTAGATTCGTCACTTTTATATTTGTCCTTTGTAGTCTTTTGTCTGTCATTCGTAAACAATGGTTGGAACAATATAACTACTCCGACATCCAATCAGTGCTTATGACAGGATTCTGGACTGATTTTATGTCATCAGTATGGGATTTCTGTTGCTGAGTCGCAGACGTTCCTTCTCATGAAATGTCCCCCAGAGGTGATGAGCGAGGAGAAACGTCTGTTTTTGCAGGTTAAATTATTGTGTAAACTTTCACAAACTGAAAAATTTCACTTACATTGGTGAAAAGCACTTGTGAGAATACATTATAATATCCCAGAGATAAGTTAATATTCCCCATGTCGGTTAATTATTAACAAACCCCAGCACAACTCTATTCAGGGGAAACCTCTATTTAAAGGACACTTGCCTCGGTCCCGAGGGTGTCCTCTGAATGAAGGCTCCACTGTATTCTATTGTTCAACCGTAGGGCCGGCGACTTCAAAAAGAAATATTCACAATCTACAGCTGTTGCAAAATTTTTGCTGCCCGTGTTTTATTTGTGTCAAAAATTTGATCATATTTCACCTGTACTGAATGAACTCAGTTCACTTGAACTTTTGAACTTGCATGATGTAACTATGATTTTCAAATGCATAAACAGTCTTCATGTAGCTCCAACCTATAAGTGCTAATCTTTTCAAACGTTCTGACACTCAGTCACAAAGACCACCTCAGTTTGCCTTTATGTAGGGTTAATGCGAATACGTTATTTGTAATGTGTCTTTAATAAGAATGTCTGTTTTATAAATATTTTTTTTCTGACTTATATACATGTAAATATGTGTATTGATATGGCCGTAAGCAGTAGTCATGCAAAGTGCGGTAGTTAAGAGCAGCCAAGGTCTGAATAGGCCATTAGTGGTGAGTTAATGGATTTGCCTACATTTTTTGTCCACAAATTACGTGCGTTGTCATTAGGAGGCATATGTGTATTATGTATTTCTTGACATTTTTATTGACAGGCAAGAAGGTCAGCGACAAACATGCAACTGTCCTGTTGACAGAGAGGAGCTTGTGGATCATAAGGTAAATGCATAATCCGTGATGGTGAGGATGATCACTTGCTTCATGGAGGGGGGTGGTTGTTTGATGTATAAAAGGGAGGGAAGGGAGGGGTGCTCAGTGGAAAAGGAAAATGAAGTCCTTAAGGTGTCATGGCTTACATGTTCCAGCAATACTTGATACAAAAAAGAGTCCCACCCCCAGCCAGGAAAAGTAGTAGTCTAGTAGTAGTCTTTATGCCTTTGCAAAGATAGGTTATTTTCTTCGTGCGCATTTTGTTATTAAAATTGGCTGTGTCAAGGATAGAATATATTTTAAAGAAAATGATCAGAATCTCAGCTGGTTTATTTCTTAGTTTAATTTTCATTTGCAGTACATATAATTTTCTGATAAAAGTATAGTCGAGTGAAACAAACACAAAATGGTTTACTTAACCACTAAAATTCCAAAAAATAAAAAGTGCTTGGGCCAAAATTCTTATGAATAATAAAATGAAAAAAAAAAGTAAATTAAATATTATTAATTTAGAATTTTTGAATTATACATTGTAGGATATCTTCCCTGATAAAGCAACTGGGAGGAAGATTCTGTCCTTATTCATAAGATGTCCAAATACTGGATGTGATTGGACTGGTGAACTGAGAGAGAAAAAGGTGAAGTAGAGTATCATTAAAGCAATTTTTTAATACATAAAAGGACCTCCAAATCCACAGATTTTAAGGCGCCTACGTGGTATATCTATATGGATAAAACTTAATTTGGTTCTTTGCGGTCCTGATCTACATGTTACATATATATGGATGAAACCTAAGTTGGTTCTTTGGGGTCCTGATCTAACTGTACTGTAGCATCCCTGCGCTGCATACGTTTACGTCCGTCTGCGAAAAAGCGCCTAAATCCTTGTTCTGGGCTCCCATTTGTGTACCAGGATTTGAATACTCGCCACGATTGGCTTGTTTAAAACGCCATTGTTGATTTGCCAATCAGGTTGAAAGGAAATTTGACCGCAACTCCGATAATTCGTTGAGTCCGTTGGGGGCCAAGAACAACGATATCGGCGCTGCTTCACAGACGTTACTAACTGAGGTTTAAGGCGTTTGTGACGCAGGCAAGCCGTAGGTGGTAATTAAGTTCTTTAGTGTTTGAGACTCTTTCCTGAAACGTGTGTATCACATTTGAAATGAAATGAAAGTGCTTGAACAAAATTAATTATTAATTAAACCGCGGTGTATAGGTGGCATTTATTGTCGCATTTTTTTATCTATCGAGTACTAGCATGAATTACACTGCAACCACTTACAGTGTAATGCCGAGTGCCCCCGTCTGAGTTTGTTGCTTCTCAAGTTGAATGGGGAAACACGTAAATACCAAACACAAAATCACAGTAAATACCAGACATTGTACGATGAAAATTATTTGTTGACAGAGGTGGGAATTTATCCCGGCAGGATCATGTTGTTCACTGTGAAAAGGAACCTGTGGAATGTCCAAATGGCTGCGGTTTATTTGTTGTTCGCAAACAGGTAGGTAACATGTTATCATAAATTTTGCATATAATTTTATATATACACACTGAAACTTGCTCCTGCAATTCATACGCTGTCCATCTAAAATACTTTCAGATCGAGTCGCATGTTGACGATGATTGTCCGCTGACAGTGATCTGTTGTCCCTATGCTCAGATGGGATGTAATACAAAGGTAACAGTATACATTATAATTTTATTTATTGCGGGGGACAAGAGGAGCCCGCAATCCTAATCTCAAGATTGTTATTACGCATGCGTCGCATGTATGTAGCCAGCATTCGTTTGGACTTCCACTACGAATGAATGGAATGCACAGAGCGCAATTTGATCACGCGCGTTTCGAACTTTTACCCCTCGTTATCTGATCATGCGTGTTTTGACTGTGGAAGTAGCGTGGCTGAGCGGTTAGAGCACAGGACTTGTAGTCCGGTGGTCCTGAGTTCAGGTCCCGCTCTGACCGCTAGCTGGATTCGGTCTCGGTAGCCCTGAGTTCAAATCCTTAGCCACGCTTGTAAATAGCCAACTGGTTTAACTTCGCCTCCGACCAGTTGGGATTCTTAGCCATGTTATGTGCCATTTGAATTATTGGTTCATCATCCCTGAAAAGCCCCAGAAGGGAAGAGGATAATTAACGCTTCCAATGTAAAGTAATTTAGGGCGGTCTTGGATTTGAATATTATTCCACGTAGTGGGTTTCCTCTTCAGTGGAACGTAGACTTCGGATTCCGATCGTTAGCGATATTCCAGTTTCCTAGAGCGGTAATATGGATTCCAAAGCCTAGGATTCCGGATTCCACAAGCAAAAATTTCTAGGATTCTGGAATCCATATCCTCTCAGAGCAAAGGTGAGAGCCAACAACAAACTTAGCGCACATATAGCGTCGACAAAGACATTTGAACGTTGGAGAGGCTGGACCAACACTCAGTGACTTAACATAACAGTGGAGAAGTAGCGTGCGTTAAAAATCCAGGTTATAGTTAAAGGTCTTGCCTTTGTTTTATATTTGCAAAATGATTCTCTGGTCTTTTTGGATAAGGACGGAAAAACCGTAGGCCCGCGTACGACAGCATTCGTTATGACCCTAGTTTGACTAGTTCAAAATTAGCCATGATACGGTGGTTGGTGGGTGATGACAGGGCGGGTGGTGGACGGTGCTTAATCTACATGAGTGCTGCAGAAATCGTATGAACATCAAAATTAACATTTTCTGCCAATTGTTCTCAACTACATATTTTTACATATATTTTTTTAGCTTTGGAGGACTAGTCGAGTTACCATATTAATTTCTTTCCTTTACTTGAAATGATGATCATTTCCGTTTTAGTTTTGAACTATAAATGAGCGTTTGATTAAACAGTTATTATGACCAGGGTTCGTACAGAGAAAAACTCTTAAAATTTGTCCAGCAATTTTCTAGACCTCTGGAAAATAGAGATAAAATCTGGAAAAGTGGCAAAAGGTCTTGAGTTTTTTCAAAGCTGCAACAAGTGCTTTATACGTTTGCAGCGAATCATGAAAAAAGCTTTGTTCCTGCTTTTTTAAAGGTCTATATTGATCACGACACCTATTTGATAACCCTGACTCTGGGAAAAAAAAATTGGGAAAGAAGTCTGAAAAAAGTCTTGAATTTTAGATCCAAAAATCTGTACGAACCCTGTATGACGTAACAATTTAATTCTTGTCATTACACGGTCTTGGATAGATGCAGTCATTAAATTGTTTGTTTGTTGTTGGTTCCGGCTCTCCTTTGCTGCGAGAGGTTTTTTCTCCGGGGTACTCCGGTTTTCCCCTCTCCTCAAAAACCAACATTTCCAAATTCCAGTTTGACCAGGAATCGGGCAAAAGAAAAACCGCTTTTTGGATGTGCTACCTCCAAATCATTATTTATTTATTTAATTATTTATTCTCGAACGTCAATTATCAGATTCAGAGAAAAGAAGTTGATGACCATCTTCAGTCCACGACGAGACTTCATCTGGCCTTTACCTGTTCAACATTTCAAGCGACGACAGAGAAGCTTGATGCGCTTCAGAAGCAAGTGGAAGAACTGAAAACGTCCAATTGTTCTCTTAACGCAAAGGTTGAAGCACAAAAGCAAGAAATCACAGATGTTAATATAGCTCTTGGCGAAAAGTTGGATATTCAGAAGAGAGAGTGGACAGCCGCCAATTCTGCCCTTGCTTCGAAAGTAGATGCACAAAAAAGAGAATTGTCATCTGCGAATTCTGCTCTCAGAGCCCAGGTAGATGCCCAAAAGAGAGAATGGTCAAATGCTAATTCCGCTCTGACTTCTGTTGTTAAAGCGCATAAGAGGGAGTGGAGAGCTGCCAAATCCGAGCTGGATTCGAAGGTGGAGTTACAGACCAAAGAAATAAGAAGATTGACCAATGAGACATCTCCATTTGTGTGGAAGATAACTGGTTTCAACGAAGTCTTACGGCTGGCTAAGGAGGGAACCCAAAAAAGTATATATAACGAATTTTACACAGGAAAGCGA